>NC_133649.1:159324095-159624095 GCF_009905375.1 Apium graveolens | reverse complement strand
GTCTGTTTGTTGATCTTGGTGTAGATGGATTGCTGTAAGAGATGCTTCCATTGCTGTCATTCGTGTATCCAAGGCATCTATCTTTGTGGCAAGATCAGAATTTTTCCTTAGTTGTCTCTTAATGTCAAGCATTGTAGCTTCTGGAAGTTTAGAGTCCATCCTGTTAGAAATGTCCTTTTTCATCTGATCAATATCACCTTTGATAGTGTTGACATCTTGAGCATGTTGAAGACCTTGGATTTGTTGTAGTTGTAGAGAAGCGAGATGTGCTTGAAGGAGCTTTTTGGTACTGGCATTTGTGGTGGTTTGAAGAGTAGAATTTGTCTGATTTATAAGTTGAATCAGGGTTGTCTTGAAGTAATGTTCATCACATTTCTTTGAAAATGCCCAAGATGGCATGCCTGATCTTGAACTAGGGCCTATTTCTCCCCTATGTCCAATGGCTCTTTTTCACTATCTCCACCCTCACCTCCAAAGAATTCTTCTGAACCACCAGTCTCATAATCAACATCACCAGCTGTTGAAGGCAAAGCTGTGATGGCATCCTTAGCTCTTTGCATGGACTGTGTGGTGTGCACCAAGTTTAACATCCTTTATGCATTGTCATTGCCCTGTCCAGCTAGAAGTTGATAGGCTGGAATAGGGTGAGTAAATGTCCCAGCATCTAAGGAGGTGGAATCTATAACAACTTGAGTTTGCTAAGATAGTCCCTCCCTGTCTGCATCCTGGACATTCATTAACTCACTTACAATGACATTCACCCTTATATCTCCAGTACCTGTATTTCTCTCATTATCTCTCTTTTCTTGCATCAAGGTCTCACCTTGGCTCCCCACCCTTACACCCTCACCTTCACCATCTAAGGTGGGACTCCTCACACTCACTTTTGCCAGTCCTGAAGAAATGGACTGCATTGGATCACTCTTTTTCTCTCCTTTTTCCTGGGAGCACCCCAAACTCTCACTCATGTCACTACCTTCCCTTAATCCTAATAATGATTGCACAATTACTAAGTCATCTGCACTTGTGACTATAGTTGAACTTTGGAGTTGTGCAGAGACACCCGACGGATGAGAAATATCCATCGGGGTAGTAATTTGACTATCCGACGGATGACTGCTGTTGGGAACATCCGTCGGGATACAATCACTACTCGACGGATGAACAATATCCATCGAGTGAGTAGAAATGAGTGAGTTTGGAGTGGAAACTATTGTGGACTCTGTGCAGATTGATGAAAATTTTGGCACAGATGTCTCAACAGTCTCAGAAAGAAATGGCAAGTGAGTCAACAAATCATCTAGAAGATGATGCACACTTGCATGGATTTTTGGCTTCTCCAACAGAGTTAAAGATGGAGAATATGGTTGTGATGTTTGAATCATGTCAACATCCAAAGATTATGTGGGAGAATTTGGTGTTTGAGGTGTTTCAATTTGTACAGATTTTGGTCGTGACTCCACATTTGTTGGAGCCACATCAATTTGACTTTGAGATGGTGCAGTGATTGGGTCTTTAGCTCCAGTTTGCATTGTGTGTGTACCCTATGCATCCCCAAGGGTTTTAGATTTCTTCTTTCTTGTGTAGGTTTGTGGTGAACTTATGTCCCTACCCCTTTTGTTCTGTGCTCCTAGTTGAGAGCTTGTTTTAATAGCTACATCCTTTTGGGAGGATGAAACTAGAATTGAGCTTTTATCCTTATTAACAACCACAGTTTGTTGGGAAACTGTGGTGTGGCTTGGTTTGGGTACACTATGCTCACCATCCTTAACCTTAGGGCTTTTTTGATTTTCACCGTGTCCCTCACATGTCTTTCCCACCTTCACACTCCCCTCTTTGTGTTTAGTGGATTTTACAACTGGCATCTTTTGAGAGACACCAGAGGGGGCTTTCTTTATCTTTGGTTTTGGTAGCTTGGGTAGGCATTTGTCTGGTCATTGACACAGATGCCACTACTACACTAGAAGGAAAATAAATGGTTGAGGTTGGAAGAGTAGAGACAGTTGAAATTACCTCACTTACCTGAGGTACCTCCATTACAGGAAAGTAGAAGAGTGGCACCTCTTTGTGGTGATCTGCTCTATTGAGATCTGCAATAATTCTCCTTTCTTGAACCCAACAATCTAACTTGTTGGTTGGGTTCTCAAGCACAATATCCTCAGAGAGGTGGTTAGCAAGCATCATTAGAAATCTAGCATAATAAACATTCTTACCCCTCTTATTGAGCTCCCCTAACTTAAACCCCAACTCAAACAAGACTAGATCACTAAAATTGAAGTATTTATCAGTTACTAGCATATAAAGCATGTTGAGCATGAAGATATTGACAGAATCAAAATTGCTAATTTTACCAGAAAATACTTTAGTAACTACATCACACAGATAACTCCATTCTTTCCTAAGACCCAATCTCCTAATTTCACTTAATTTATAGATGGTAAGTGCATAACCCATGGAGTTTAACATGTTAACAATATCAGTGTCTGTGTGTGGAGTAGTGACAGTATTATCAGGAATCTTAAAGCATGCTTTAATAATGTCACTATTAACACAGAATTCCTTACCTTTAATGGTGAAAGTGATGGTCTTGTCAGTTGAGTTATACACTGCAGTCGTCCATATTTCCTCCACAACCTCACAGTAGATAGTGGGAGACTCCAACATGGCATATTTGAGCTTACAGCCTTGCACAAAATCCATCATTTTGTGGTAGTTGCCAGAATGTTGAATCCCCTTGTTCACTAGAGCCGTGAAGTTGTTCTTCTCGTAGATAAAGCTAGTTTGAGACATGATTTTGACGACTGGTGCCATTGTTAGAAAGTAAAAATTGCAGAGAGAAAGAGGGTAATTGCTTTTGACAAAGAAAAAAGTTAGAGCAGATGAATTGAGAATGATAAAAGAAACGAAATGAAAATGAATTTTGCTTTTATACTATCTCAAAAATAACTGTCAAAAGTAATAAAGTAAAATAAAGTGACCAATAAAAATTGCCCAAAATAGCCGTTTAAAAATAAACTGTAAAAATTCCATCACTTATCCGTCGTGTTATGCTTACAAACTGTAAGTATACTCGATGGATAATGTTCAGAAAATCAACGGCTAGGAATGAGACAATTCGACGGATGAGGATAAATCAGTTATCCGTCGAGATATAAAATATTCCAGAAAAATAATTGATTTTATTAACAAATTGTATATCGACGGATGATCGAACTCGATGAATAATGATCATCCGTCGGGATGTAAATTTTGACTTAGCCAAAATTTCATCTAAGACTGAAAAATCAATTAAATTTATGGCTGCATTACAACTTGCAAAATATCTGAAAAGATTCAAGAGTAATTAAGCATACCTAACTCACTTACCAACCTTGAAAAGGTGGATTCATTCAGTGGCTTGGTGAATATATCTGCAAGCTGTTTTTCACTTGGAACAAATTATAGTTCCACAGTACCATTCATTACATGTTCCCTTATGAAGTGGTACTTGATGTGTATGAGCTTTGTTCTTGAATGCTGTACTGGATTCTCAGTGATGGAAATTGTTATCATAGAAAATAGGAATTCTTTCCACTTGCAGACCATAGTCTAGCAATTGGTTTTTCATCCACAAAATCTGTGCACAGCAACTGCCGGCAGCAATATATTCAGCTTCTGCTGTAGAAGTAGAAACTGAATTTTGCTTTTTTACTGAACCAGGACACAAGCTTGTTTCCTAGAAATTGACAGGTTCCTATTGTACTTTTTCTATCAATTCTACAACCTGCATAATCTACATCTGAATAACCAGTATGATCAAAACCAGAATCTCAAGAGTACCAAATGCCAAGTTTTGGTGTACCTTTGAGATATCTGAAAATTTTCTTAATAGCAATTAAGTGAGATTCTCTAGGATCAGCCTGAAATCTAGCACAAAGACATGTAGCAAACATTATATCTGGCCTACTAGGTGTTAAGTATAGAAGTGAGCCAACCATGCCTTTATAACTTGAAATATCTACAGACTTTTCAGTAGTGTTTAATTCAAGTTTAGTTGCAGTGGCCATGGGAGTTTTTGCAGATGTGCAATCCATTAGTTCAACCTTCTTTAGAAGATCATAAATGTATTTAGTTTGACTAATGAATATTCCATCACTAACTTGCTTAACTTGCAAACTAAGATAGTAAGTTAGTTCTCCCATCATGCTCATTTCATACTTACTTTGCATTAATTTGGCAAACTTTTTGCAAAGTTTTTCATCTGTAGAGCCAAAAATAATGTCATCTACATAAATTTGAACAAGTATGCTAGAGCTATTAACATTTCTAAAGAATAAAGTTTTGTCTACAGTACCTCTAGTAAAGTGATTCTCTAAAAGAAACTTTGACAAAGTGTCATACCAGGCTCTAGGTGCTTGCTTCAATCCATAGAGTGCTTTCAAAAGATAGTATACATGATCAGGTAGATTTGGATCTTCAAAACCAGGAGGCTGACTGACATATACTTCCTCCTTTAAATCTCCATTTAGAAAGGCACTCTTGACATCCATTTGATAGACCTTAAAATTGGCATTGGATGCATAGGCTAAAAAGATTCTGATGCTTCAAGTCTTGCAACAGGAGCAAAGGTTTCATGAAAAACTATTCCTTCTTGTTGACAATGTTGGATTTTTAACGCAGCGGGGGCATGGCAAAACACTTTTACACATACAAAATCCAAATAAAAGCATACAGATCATGAATAAAAATTGGAGGGATCGAATCTAACCTTTTAAAATAATTCGGAGACAACGATCAGAGATCCTTAGCAGTTGCTCCTCAAGTGTGAAGCACTCCACCGGTATCCACCAAGAAAACGATGTTAAGGAGGAGGAAGGAGGTGGAGAGAATTGGGTTTTCCAAACTTTTTGGGTTTTCGGGTTCCAATGGGGTTAGAATAAAAATAGGGTCTATAATAGTGTATTTATAGGCAAAATTTTCAGCTGAAATTTTCCCATAAATATTATTATTATTATCCCATTTATTATTCTCATTAATAATTAAAACACCTTTTAATCATTAATCCTTTTTCTAAACACTTTAGAAATAATTCTCTCTCTTGATTTAATTTCCAAAAATAAAATCCTTAATTAATAATATTAAGAACTTTTCTTAATTAATTTATAATCAATTAAATCTCATTTAATCAATTATTAAATTTGCCAATTAATTATTTATTTCACAAATAAATAATTACTAGCCATTATTAATTAATTCCTCCACCAATAAATCATTCTCTTTTTATGGTGTGACCCTGTAGGTTCAATATTAAGCCGGTAGTAGAAATAAATAATAATAAAAATATTTTATCATTATTTATATAAATTCTTTAATTTATTAAATATGATTAATTAATTAATCACATTTATTCTACATCATGAGTGATGCTTCTCAACATATCGCGACTATCCGGATAATATGAATTCACTGCTTAGAATACCAAGAACCTGTCAGTGAATAGTTACCGTACAATAAACTCCTTCTACCCTACAATGTTCCGATTAAATACAAGGCATGGATCTCGTGTCAAGCCTATCTAATTCAATCACTTTCTTACCATTTACTATGCGTAGTTCTATGCAAATTAGAAACTCCTTTCTAATTTCATTCACTCTGGCCAGAGATTCCTGAACTAGCATAAGTGGATCAGCCTTGAACATTCGCTTCATTCACTGGAAGGGGTAGATCCTTTATTGATCATACACTATCTTCGTGTACAAATTCCTATACCCAGAAGAGCCCTAATAAATGTCCCTGGAGACTAAGAACTAAACCAAAGCATAGTTCAGTGTACACAAGATGACTATGATGACCTCAAGTCTAAGGATACTTGTACAACTATCACTAAGCAAACAACTGCTGACACGTGAGTGAACTCCATTAGTTGTTCAGCTGGGCGAGTCATGTTCAGTGAACTTATTCTATAATAAGCACCTACATACTAGCTATAGTGTCACCACATAAATGTCCATGAGAACAGACATCCTTCATAATGAAGCAAATATAGTATGTACCGATCTTTGTGGATTATTAATTACCAGTTAGTAATCCTATGACCAAGAACTATTTAAGTTTAGAGTTATCATCTTTTTAGGTCTCACTATTATGATCTCATCATAATCCATAAAAAGCTTTACTCTAAACTATGGTATATCTTATTTAAACACTTAAATAGATAAAGCCCGTAATAAAAGCAAAACAAGTCTTTATTAATATCATTGAAATCAAAACAGATTACATAAAAGTTATTCCTAAATCCTAATACATGATTGGACTTAGGACATATTCCTTTCAATCTCCCACTTGTACTAAAGCCAATCACTCTGGTATCTAATACCCATCTTGTCTTTATGATGATCAAAGTGACTTTCATAAAGTAGCTTTGTGAGTGGGTCTGCTATGTTATTATGTGTGTCAACTCTATTTCAATACAATACAAGAAATGTTACCGCGCTCCCACTAACCCTTTTGTAGATGCATGGTTCATATTCGTTTTTGATAAAATCAAACTCTTTGATTGTCTCATCAAAACGAATGTTCCATCTTTCGAGAAGCCTGCTTTAAACCACATATGGTTCGCAGCAGCTTACACACTAGGTTTTCATTTCTCTTGGAAAGAAAACCATCTGGCTAATTGCCAGATCTCATAGTCGTAGTAAGCAGCATTCACAAGCAAAATCCGAACTGATTTTAACAGGGCTACAGGTAAAAGGTTTCATCAAAGTCAATCCATTGCCTTTGTTTGAATCCTTTTGCCACAAGCCTGGCCTTATAGGTCTCCACCTGGCCATCTGCTCTAATCATTCTTTTGTATACCGTATACAAAAATTCCATTCTGGATTTCATGGCACTATGCCATTTCTCTGAGTCAACACTACTCATAGCCTCATTATAGGTCACAGGGTTGTCATTATCAATGATCGACAACTCATTGTCATTCTCAATGACAAGGCCATAATACCTCTTAGGTTGGTGAGACACTCTCCCTGATCTATGAATGGGCTGTTCCACAAAAGGTTGTTCAGTCAGAACAGGTATTTCCACTCGATCTGTAGTAGTTTGTGCTTCTTGAACTTCATCAAGTTCAATTTTGCTCCCACTGTTTCCTTCAAGGATAAACTCCTTTTCCAAGAAGGTAGCATGTCTGGATACAAACACCCGATGATCGGTGCAAAAGTAATACCCTAAAGTATCTTTAGGATATCCCACAAAACTACATTTTACGGATCGATATTCCAGCTTATCTGGGTCAACTTACTTGACATAAGCTGGACATCCCCAAATCTTAACGTGTTTAAGACACGGTTTCCTTACTTTCCATATCTCATATGAAGTTTGAGGAACAGATTTGGAAGGCACCTTATTCAGTAAATATGCTAAGGTTTCCAATGCATAACCCCATAGGAATACTGGAAGATTTGCATAGCTCATCATGGACCGAACTATGTCTAACAAAGTTCGATTTCTCCTTTCAGATACTAATCTGGAGGAGTCCACTGAGAGACTATACCATTTACTTTGAGATAATCTAGAAACACTTCATTAAAGTATTCACCACCTCGATCTGATCGAAGAGTTATAATACTATGTTTGGTTGTTTCTCCACTTCATACTTATATTCTTTGAACTTTTTAAAGGCCTCAGACTTGTGTTTCATCAAACACATATCCGAATCCAGATCTATCATCTATAAAAGTAATGAAGTATGAAAATCCACCCATGGCTTGCGTAGACATTGGTCCACATACATCTATGTGTACCATTCCTAGCAAATCTGCAGCCCTCTCTCCATGTCCACTAAATGGAGACTGTAGTGCCACTATGAAGTGAGATTTTCATCATCCCTTTTCTTTTATTAGTTTGTTCAATCTGAAGTAAATTATGTCACATACATACAGACCATTATTTAAAGCACCACGTCCATAAAGAATATTATCTCTAAGAATAGAACATTAATTATTCTCAATAATGAATGAAAAATCCACCCAAGTCTAACATGGGAATAATATTCCTCACAATCGAGGGAACAAAATAACAATTATTTCAAACAATAGTCTTTCCCGTAGGCCTATCAAATGAAACGATTCTACATCTACAGCAGCAACTCTTGCTCCATTTCCATCAGTAGAATCACCTCCTCTTCCTCAAGAGTCCTACTTCTCCTTGGTCCCTGCAATAATTGCAGATATGAGAACCACAGGCGGTATCTAATACCCAAGTAGAAATTTGATTTAATGACATGTTCACTTCTATCATGAACATAACTGAATCAAAAGTGGTAGTCTCACTACCCTTCTTCTTCTTCAATTCTGCAAGGTAAACCTTGCAGTTCCTCTTCCAGTGCCCCACCTTGTTACAGTGAAAGCAAACAACTTTGCTCTTGGGGTCTTCAGCTTTTGGTGGAACCGGCATTTTCTCACCTACTTTCTTCTTCTTGGAAGAGTTCCTCTTCCTTTTCTTAGGATTGGAACCTTCACCAATTGAAGAACATAACTCTTCTTAGGGGGAAAATTCGATTCCGCAGTCTTCAACATGTTGTGGAGTTCAGGCAGGCTGACATCCAACTTATTCATGTGAAAGTTCACAACAAACTGCGAGAACGAACTCGGAAGCGATTGCAAGACCAAGTCTTGGCTCAGCTCCCCATCCATGGCAAAACCAAGTTGCCCAAGACGTTCAATCAAATTGATCATCTTAAGTACATGGTCATTCACAGATGATCCCTCAGACATTCTACAACCGAACAACTCCTTCGATATCTCATATCGAGCTGTCCTCCCCGCCACATCATACAACTCTTGTAGATGCATGAGGATAGTGTGAGCAGCCATATGCTCATGTTGCTTCTGTAGCTCAATGTTCATGGAAGCTAGCATGATGCATTGAGCAACATTTGCATCATCTATCCACTTACGATACACAACGTGTTCATCATTATGTGCATCACTAGCAGGTTCAGTAGGCTTAGGTGAGTCAATCACGTATTCCAGCTTCTCAATCCTGAGAACAATTCTCAAGTTTCGAAGCCAGTCAGCATAATTAGGACCAGTCAATTTGTGAGCATCCAGTATGCTCCTGAGTGATAGTGCAGAAGACATAACGTACAAAGTAAATCTGTAAATGATAAACACATAACAACACTTAGCAAATATTCGATTTCATTTCAAAACACTATATGAATCGGGTCTTTATTCATAAGTGGCTCTTACTAGTTTTCCTAATTTATTCAACCCCCTATGTGAAAAATTAAGCATTCATAATGCTAGTGGGAATAGGGATCCTACATTCCATTACACAACCCCGGCTGTAGCACGAACCGCCATGCAATGTTCAATAGGCAGACAACTCTTGTCAATTACATCTCATGTTATTCCCTAATCAAACTTTAGCCTCTTGAATAATTGAGTCTCGGCTGTAGCTCGACAAACTCAATATTCTAAGTCAAGTCTAACCCAACATTCCGTACAATTGAATCAGTCCCCAAAGGCCCACGGCTATAGCACGTACCGACCTTTAGATTCTTAATCAATGTACACATCTCTATGTAATAGACAAGTATTTCTTATTTCGAAATCAAAGCCCTCGGCTGTAGCACGAACCGATAATGATTCAAAAATAAGAACTACTTTTCTATCATGTTGGAAGGCTATGACCGACACAAGCCCGTTGTATTATTGGCCAATTACTACTTGATATTATTTAATTTTAGAGGGATTATATTACGTTACAATCATAATCATATTATAAAGAAATTCTTCCTTTTAAATTAAATATTTCAAATCAATAATCAATAATCAGATGATTCCCAGATCGGGTGGAGCATTGTCAAGAGGCGTCACTTAATAACCCTTTCTTACAGATAGAAATCTGTTGTTGACAGAATCATCCTTTCTCTCATATCGAAAATTCATATTCAATTACGTGTTTCATAAACACAAGAATCTCAAGATTGTATTCATAATATTATTATTAAGGTTATGAAATAATTTCACTATACTAGGTTGTCTAATAAACGCCTTATGTTTATTTAAGTTCATATAAATCTATCATCACATGATAAACTAAGCATATATCACATATATCAACATGAATAAACATCAAGGTAGGCATGTTACACCATCTAGCACATTAGTCTAAGCATTATACATCTCTATGTATCACATGAAGCATTTAAAATCAATTCAAACGATCAAAAACAGCTTTAAAACGCTTCATGGAATATAAACAGTTCAAAACTTTTATATAAACTAAAATTTATCACTCCATTAGATCCGTCTCGGAAAAATGAATCCAACGGTATATTGCACGCCCAAAACGGAGTTACGAAACTCCCAGAAAATCAATTTTAAAATCAACAGAGGGCTGTAACGCATTACAGGAAAGCGTTACATGACCTGTAACGCATTCCGGTGATGCGTTACACCCCTTTTCAGCCATTAAAGGGTGTAACGCATTCCGTGAATGCGCCACAGGTGTGTAACGCATTCCCGGAATGCGTTACACCCCTATATATATATATATTTTTTTTTTGTTCAGCAGCCGCCTGTTTCCTCGGTTTGCGCGCCTGACACCTCTGTACCGTGTCTGTCTTTCTCCGTGCAACTCACAGCAGCAGTACAACAAGTAGATGACAGATATATACATACATACAATTCATATATATATATATAATTATTTATATATCTTTATTTAATTAAGAATTTAATTGAAACAACTTCAAAAATTCATAATAAAAAATCTATACATCATAAAATTATGAAAAAAATACCCAGACGATCTACAACACTTGTAGAACCCAGATCAACATTCAAAATTATTTTGAGAAACGATTTCTCATCAGATAAAATTAATCCATAATATAACTTGTAAAAATCATAATTAATTCATACAAGCACATAAAATTCTGAAATTTTTACCACAGATCTATATGCATACAACTTGGCTCTGATACCATTGTTGGATTTTTAACGCAGCGGGGGCTTGGAAAAACACTTTTACACATACAAAATTCAAATAAAAGCATACAGATCATGAATAAAAATTGGAGGGATCGAATCTAACCTTTTAAAATAATTCGGAGACAACGATCAGAGATCCTTAGCAGTTGCTCCTCAAGTGTGAAGCACTCCACCGGTATCCACCAAGAAAACGATGTTAAGGAGGAGGAAGGAGGTGGAGAGAATTGGGTTTTCCAAACTTTTTGGGTTTTCGGTTCCAATGGGGTTAGAATAAAAATAGGGTCTATAATAGTGTATTTATAGACAAAATTTTCAGCTGAAATTTTCCCATAAATATTATTATTATTATCCCATTTATTATTCTCATTAATAATTAAAACACCTTTTAATCATTAATCCTTTTTCTAAACACTTTAGAAATAATTCTCTCTCTTGATTTAATTTCCAAAAATTAAATCCTTAATTAATAATATTAAGAACTATTCTTAATTAATTTATAATCAATTAAATTTTATTTAATCAATTATTAAATTTTCCAATTAATTATTTATTTCACAAATAAATAATTATTAGCCATTATTAATTAATTCCTCCACCAATAAATCATTCTCTTTTTATGGTGTGACCTTGTAGGTTCAATATTAAGCCGGTAGTAGAAATAAATAATAATAAAAATATTTTATCATTATTTATATAAATTCTCTAATTTATTAAATATGATTAATTAATTAATCACATTTATTCTACATCGTGAGTGATGCTTCTCAACATATCACGACTATCCGGATAATATGAATTCACTGCTTAGAATACCAAGAACCTGTCAGTGAATAGTCACCGTACAATAAACTCCTTCTACCCTACAATGTTCCGATTAAATACAAGGCATGGATCTCGTGTCAAGCCTATCTAATTCAATCACTTGCTTACCATTTACTATGCGTAGTTTTATGCAAATTAGAAACTCCTTTCTAATTTCTTTCACTCTGGCCAGAGATTTCTGAACTAGCATAAGTGGATCAGCCTTGAACATTCGCTTCCTTCACTGGAAGGGGTAGATCCTTTATTGATCATACACTATCTTCGTGTACAAATTCCTATACCCAGAAGAGCCCTAATAAATGTCTCTGGAGACTAAGAACTAAACCAAAGCATAGTTCAGTGTACACAAGATGACTATGATGACCTCAAGTATAAGGATACTTGTACAACTATCACTAAGCGAACAACTGTTGACACGTGAGTGAACTTCATTAGTTGTTCAGCTGGGCGAGTCATGTTCAGTGAACTTATTCTATAATAAGCACCTACATACTAGCTATAGTGTCACCACACAAATGTCCATGAGAACAGACATCCTTCATAATGAAGCAAGCATAGTATGTACCGATCTTTGCGGATTATTAATTACCAGTTGGTAATTCTACGATCAGGAACTATTTAAGTTTAGAGTTATCATCTTTTTAGGTCTCACTATTATAATCTCATCATAATCCATAAAAAGCTTTACTCTAAACTATGGTATATCTTATTTAAACACTTAAATAGATAGAGCCCGTAATAAAAGCAAAACAAGTCTTTATTAATATCAATGAAATCAAAACAGATTACATAAAAGTTATTCCTAAATCCTAATACATGATTGGACTTAGGACATATTCCTTTCAGACAATAACCCTTAACAACCAATCTAGCTTTGTTCCTGACTACTATGCCATTTTCATCCATCTTGTTTCTGAATACCCATTTGGTGTCTATTGGATTCTTTCCTTTAGGCTTGGGTACCAGCTTCCATATATTGTTCCTTTCAAATTAGTTTAGCTCCTCATGCATAGCTAAAATCCAATCAGGATCCAACAAAACTTCTTCTACCTTCTTTGGTTCTTCCTTAGATAGGAAACTGCTATATAGACATTCTTCTTGAGTTGCTCTCCTTGTTTGAACTCTAGAAGATACATTACCAATGATGAGCTTAAATGGGTGATCCTTTGTCCATTTTTTTGTTGAGGTAGATTAGCTCTAGATGAAGAGGCCTCATTATTGTCTTGATGTGTAATTGAGTTTTGATAATTAGAAACTCCCCCTGAGTTTGTGAATCTATGATTTGATAAAGGGGAACTTTCTACAAGTGATCTATTTTGACTTTCAGCTTCTTTTGATGACCTGACGGATAGTGAGTTTTGAGTTTCGACGTATGAAGCTAATTGTCTCCCGATGGATGATGCAGATTGTCTACCGAAAGATGAGGCATTTTGTAACTCGATGGATGTTGAGTTATTATCTTCATTGGTGGTAGATTTTTCTGCACTTTCCTTAGTTGTAGTTTCTTGATCACTTTCATCATCACTGTCATCACTGACCATCTCCATATTGTCAAACTTGAGGCGCTCATGGTAATCTCCATCTTGTAGTCCTTCAATCTTTTTATCATCAAACACAACATGTATTGATTCCATAACAATGTTGGTTCTCAGATTGTAGACTCTGTATGCTTTACCAACAACATATCTAACAAAGATTCCTTCATCTGCTTTAGCATCAAACTTCCCATTTTGATCAGTTTGATTTCTCAAGATATAATATTTGTAGCCAAAGACATGAAGAAAATTTAGAGTTGGCTTCTTGTTCTTGAACAATTTGTAGGAAGTCATGCATTTTTCCTGATTAACCAAAGAAATATTCTGAGTGTAGCATGCAGTATTTATAGCTTCAGCCCAGAAATATGTTGGTAGCTTTGATTCTTCAAGCATTGTCCTTGCAGCTTTAATAAGTGATCTGTTCTTTCTTTCTTTCTACTAATCCATTTTATTGTGGAGTTCTTGCTGATGAAAACTCATGCATAATCCCATTCTCTTCACAAAATACTCTCATAAAAGAATTCTTGAACTCAGTTCCATTGTCACTCCTGATTCTTCTAACTTTGAAATCAGGATGATTATTGACTTGCCTTATGTGATTGATGATGATTTCACTAGCCTCATCTTTAGACTTTAGGAAATATGTCCAAGAGAACTTTGAGAAATCATCTACAATTACTAGGCAAAATCTTTTCCTTGAGATGGAAAACACATTGACTGGTCTAAACAAATCCATGTGTAGCAGTTGCAAAGGTTTTTCAATTATTGAATCAAGCTTCTTTCTGAATGATGCTTTGATATGCTTTCCCTTTTGGCAAGCATCACACAGTCCATCCTTAGAAAACTGCACTTGAGGAATACCTCTAACCAGTTCTTTCTTTACAAGCTCATTCATGGTCTTGAAGTTTAGATGGGATAGCTTCTTGTGCCATAGCCAACTTTCATCTTGACTTGCTTTACTGAAAAGACATGTAATAGATTCTACATTTGATGAGTTGAAGTCAGCTAGGTACACATTTTCTTTTCTCACTCCAGTGAGAACCACTTTGTTGCTCCTCTTGTTTGTCACAATACAGGCTTCTGTAGTGAAGGTTACTGAATTGCCTTTATCACAAAGGTGGCTGATACTCAACAAATTGTGCTTGAGACCATCCACTAAGGCAACCTCCACAATGATGACATTTTCTTTTGAAATCAAGCCATATCCCATAGTATAACTCTTGCTGTCATCTCCAAAAATAATATTTGGGCCAGCTCTTTCCTTGAACTCTGTGAGCAGGGTAGAATCTCTAATCATGTGTCTTGAACAACCACTATCCAAGTACCACAGATTCTTTCTATTTCCCTCCACATATAAAAATCAAATCAAGTTGATTTTGGTACCCAAGTTTCCTTGGGTCCTGCCTTGTTAGCTTTCTTCTTTTGTTTCTTAGGTTTGATCTCATTTGACTTGGGGATATCAGATTCATCCTTAGTCATCTGAGTTGGACCTTTAAAACCATTCATTAAAACAGAATTATCATGCACATTTTGATTAACAGGTTATGTCATGCTATTTACAAACATGTTATTCCAGTAGGGCATGCTAAATGGCATTTGAGGCATATTAAATGCAACATAATAAGGATTAGGTGCAAATGGCATATTAACAAATTGTGCATTCATATTCTGTGTAGACATAGCATTCAAAGGAATAGAAGGCATAACACTCATGTTGGGAAAAGAAGGTGGTACAGTCATGGAAGTAGGCATGGCAAGTTTGCAATTAACAGACAGATGATTAACACTACCACACTTAACACATATTTGTGTAGGAGCATACTTATCAGGTGTGTAGTTATGTTTGTTAATCCCTACTTTCCTATTTCTATTGTTTATCTTTTTAGCCTCTGTTTTAACCTCAATCTTTTCTAGTCTTTCATTCAATTGCTTGATGGACAGATGACCAACATTCACTTTTTCTCCTTCTTCACTTGACTAGATTCTCCTGAAATAAAATTTTTGGAAACTGATCCATATTTTTCATTTAACTTGGCAAGTTTGGCTTTACTCACATGTTTGCTCACAGCCGACGAATGAGGATTTATGTCACTCGACGGATAACCTTTTTGATTATCTGACTGATGACTCTCATCATCCGTCGAGTCTACATCTGTTAGCAATCCTTCAACCAAATTGGATTCTAGCTTCTCTTTACTCTTTTTCCAGGCTGCATCACGGAAAGACTCAATACCTTGAACTTTGGTGATTTGAGCATGGACATATCTAGATGATTTCCATGCCTTAATCACCTCCTATTCACGATCAAGCTGCTTCTTCAAAATTTCTTCTTCCTTCAAGGACTCAGTTAATTCCTCCTTAGCAATCTTACATTCTATTCTCAATTTTTCAAATTCAATAAACTGAGACTCTAGCACATTATTCCTCTCACTTAAAAACAAATTGTTTTCTTTGATTTTAGCATTTTCCTTAGTGAAGGACTTAAGTGTAATACGCAAATGATATAATTCTGTAGATATGTCATTTATTGCATCATTACACTCAGCTTTAGATAAATGTGCAAGGTTAGTGGTAATTACCTGATTACTTGAAGAACTTGTCTCTGTTTCTTCAAACTTGGCCACTAGGGCTAAATTGACATAGCTGACATCTTCATCCTCATACAGACCATCTGCTGCCCAGTCACTTTCTTGTGTAATAAAAGTCCTTTCCTTTTGTTTGAGCAACTCAAAATACTTCTGTTTATAATCCACAGGCTCAAACGTTTTCTTGCTGGAATCTGACTTTCTACACTCACTGGCAAAGTGCCCTGCCAAGCCACATTTGGAACATTTGAATTTTGATTCATCCACCATGTTTCTATTTGGCTTAGCTGCTCCAAAGTTCTTCTTGAACTTGAGCTTGGAAAATCTTCTAGAAAGAAATGCAAGATGTTCATCAATATCATCCATATCATCTTGGCTCAAAGAATCTTCATTTTCTGCTACCAGCCCCTTGCCCTTGTTTTCACAGACCTTTGAAGTAGACTCAACAACTTCTATCTTCATCTCCTTCTCTTTCTCTAACTCAGCAACCAGTGCAATGGACTCTCCTTTCTTTCTCCCTTTCTCTATTCTTTCATCTTGCTCTATTTCAAGCCCATAAGTATTTAGAATGCCATACAGTCTCTCTAGTCTAAACTCCTTGTATTCTTGTGAATTCCTCAAGGAGACTGTCATTGGTTTCCATTCTTTTGGAAGGGATCTCAGGAATTTGAGATTAGAGTATTTAGTTTGGTAGATTCTTCCATGCAGCTTCAGAGCATTTAGTAGCTTTTAAAATCTACTAAAGATATCAGTGAGAGTTTCACCTTCTTCACAGTGGAAATGCTCATATTGCTGAATTAGTAACTGCATCTTGTTTTCTCTAACTTGTTCAGTGCCATCACAGATTATTTGAATGGTGTCCCAAACCTCCTTGGCTGTCTTTCCTGACTTTGTCAAACATGTCACCATCAACTCCATTGAATAAAATATTCATGGCCTTCTTGTCTTTCCTGACTTTGTTCAATATTAGGATCTGACCATTCATGCCTTGGCTTGGGAACTGATGGCTCATTTCCAGTTGCAGCTCTCATTGGTATGTGAGGACCTCTCTCTATGAAATCCACATAGGCCTCATCTTGAGAAAGTAAATGAAAATGCATCTTTACCTTCCAGTGATGGTAATTATCTTTGTCCAGAAAAGGAATCTTGACTCCAACATCCTTCTTGTTCATCTTGCTGTTTGTTGTGATCTTTAAACTCTTTATGCTTCAAGAGCTTGCTCTGATACCAATTGTTAGTCCCTAACAATACAATAAAAATTACAGAAGGGGGGGGGGTTGAATGTAATTCTGGCTACTTTTTGAGATTAAAGAAAAATGGTTCTAACTTAATTATATATAAGTGTTTGATTTGCAAAATGCGGAATGAAGAGTTAGATAAATCAAAACACAAGTAATTAAAAATACAAGTCTTTAAAAACTTTCTGGTGGATTTGAATGTATCCACCAGAGATATATATATCAAGAGAACCCTGTAAAGCTTGAATAGCTCACAGCTGCTTACAAATATGAACAACTAAACTTACAGAGAAATGCTATAGGATTCAGCTTTCAATTGTTTCTCTGAGAATGTATTTTCTTAGTCTTTTCTTTGTTCTACTTGCTACTCTTGGTTTATATATCACCAAGATTACATAGTAATAAGACAAGATAATAAAACAAAACCTATCAAGTCTAATACCATGCTGCTTCACAACTCTATTCCAGTATCTTTGAATATCTTCATAATAGCATGGAAATGGTAATGCTTCTTTGTTCTAAAAAACCCAGCTGAATAGGCTGCCACATTCCTTTTGCAAACACTCGACGTATGTGACTGTGTTGTCACTGTCAACAGATGTTTGAATTGATCATCCGTCGGGTACATGATTATCATCCGTCAGGTTGCCTTGTTGATCATCCGTCGGGTAGCTTTGTTGATCATCCGTCGGGTAGCTATTTGACACCTGACTTCATTTCATTTATGCAGAATTACAAGACATCTTATATTTACAATTATTCAACCTATTCTGCATATCTAATTAATGTCAACATGACTTTTATGCGACTAAAGAATCTATACAAAGGTGTTTGCATAAATGTGATACATGACTTATTGTTACATAAGCTACTCACTCGATGGATGTCAAATCATCATCCGTCAGGACTATATTGAGTCATCCATCGGGACTATATTTGATTATCCGTCGAGTGCTACATTTTTCATTAAATTGAATCTACTAAGGTGTTTTTTTAATAAAATCATCAAGTTCACAATATATTCCCAACAAGATTAGAAACATCTACACGATGGATGAGCAATATATACTTGACGGATGAGCTATATATCCACTCGACGGATGATGTAACACCCCCAGATCCGGGGTCGGGGATCCGGGTCGTCACAGTCTTTCTTTCCACAATATCACTTAACTGAATTAATAATAAATAACCTCATGCTGTGACCCCACACTAACACACACCACAACCCGTCATAGTCTCAGAGATGAAATTGAAATAAGTATAAGTCTTTGAATTAACAATTTAAAAATTATTACAATCCAAAATGATTACTTGATAAGTTTACAATTAATTGCCATTATCTACCACAAGTTATAATTATACATAATTGATTCCCAAAAGTAGAAGGCCTGATCTACAGATAGGTCTATCTCTGCAGCTATAGCAGCTATGATCTCAACGGGAAGGCGTGGGGCGCTTCCCACGCTCTTGCGCTGGGTCTGCTTGAGTCTGGCCATCTTTCCTAACTGTTGTTGTGTGATGAAGAAATAAAGCAAGAGTGAGCATTACAGCTCGCAAGATAATATATAGTGTAAACGATAATGCAAGTATCTAAATGGATAACTTACTAAAATCCTTTATCAAGTGTAAGATAATTACTTACTGGATATAAGCAAAAACAAGGGATGAAGTTACCAAATACTTCACTATACTTATATCATTTATAAAGCTACTTGAACTACCACTGTTCAAAGTATAATGAGCTTTCAACAGTTCATCACATAGATGAGACTACCAGACAAGATTTGAATAGATTAAATCTTTGAAATATTATTGAATGAAATGAAGTTATGAGATACTTCATTAAGTCCCGATATATATCCACATATATATCTCTTTATATATTTCATGAAAACCTCTGTCATGTAAAGTATGAACAGAGTTCGTAACATCCAATGAATTTTTGGAAAGGAAAAGAATTGTGGCATAAACCCGATATCTTGCGGATCAGGCAAAGATACCAATAAGTAACCTTTTCTACTAGTAGATGGACGAATTCCCCACTGGTCATCACCCTGGTCGCAATAGGACCTTATGCTGGACTGCCACTCAGCCACTTACGCATTTGATGGACTCCCACTGAGCCACTTACACTTTTATGGACGCCCACTGAGCCCATGTTGCTTACACCGACTCGATAGATGGACTTACTTCCCGAACGTTGGGTAAGTAATCAATTCATTTACCAAAACAGCAACCTTGTTGCGAATATAAAATATACCACAGAGCCGGATCCCTCTGGTTTTGAGCGAGTATTTAAATCCCCTTTAAAAGGAAGATCTTAAATATAAAAAGGAGTTTTGGGATCCGCTCTAACTTTTAAAAATCATTTTGAAGACTCCAAAACATTTTTAAGAATGTTTGGAGTAATGCTGATTTAATACAATAAATCAGTCCCAATATATTAGAAAATATCTGAATATTATTATTTAAATAATATTCCCATAAAGAATAATCTTTATAAAAATAATTGAAGTAAAAGTTTTAAAACTCATACTTGAAATGGATATTAAATAACCAAAGATATACTTATACGAAAGTAAGATCTTTATTTGAATAATCGAAAATAAGTTTGATTATCGAAACATTATTCTTTAATAAAATAAAGAATATTATTTAATAAAATAAGCGGAGTCATAAGTCCTCGAATGAATATTCAAAAATAATATTCATTTAATAAATTAAGCGGAGTCATAAGTCCT
Source organism: Apium graveolens (assembly GCF_009905375.1). Lineage (NCBI taxonomy): Eukaryota > Viridiplantae > Streptophyta > Magnoliopsida > Apiales > Apiaceae > Apium > Apium graveolens. The sequence goes on along the minus strand of NC_133649.1, from coordinate 159,604,195 downwards.
CGAATGAATATTCAAAATAATATTCATTTAATAAATTAAGCGGAATCATAAGTCCTCGAATGAATATTCAAAATAATATTCATTTAATAAATTAAGCGCAGTCATAAGTCCTCGAATGAATATTCAAAATAATATTCATTTAACAAAATAAAGTTATCGAATAAACCTTATTCGATTAATAGTTTTGAAAACTATTGTTAGGTCCCAATATGTTTGTAGAAGGGGGGTTGAATACAAACTATACCGTTTAATCGAATAAAATGCGGAATAAAAATTGAAACAAAATTCAAGTTAAATAAAACTTTTATTAAACTTGAAATGTGTTACAACAACGGTATCTGTTACAAGGAATTAATCTCAAATTAATTATCACAAATTTAGACTAAATTCGACATGAACTTTTTCTATTTTTGCAATAATTAGAATCAAATGCTAAAAGCGATTTGAGATTAAGTTCTAGGGATTTTGATCCGCTAGATAGTTACACAAGAACAACAAAAGAATTTCTAGTGGATTGGATTTAACAATAACTGCTAGAAATAAATGCTCTGAGAATTTTACAATAATTTCTCTGCTTCTGTTTGTTTTGTGTTCTTCAGTGGTTGGCTGTGTATTCAATTGTGTTGACAAAATGGTCTGCTTCTGTTTGTTTAAGTAAACAGATCACTCGAATTGAATCAGCATGACATTCGGCAAGACAATCCAAAATGAACTAGCAAGACAATCCTTTGAACTGGTAGAACTTTCGGTAGAACAATTACTTGACTTGGAAAGACTATGGGTAGGACAATAGAATGACTTGGTAGAACTATCCAGAAAGACTTGGTAGGACTTTCGGTATGACAATCCAATTGTCATACCAATTCAAATATGTTTTGCTGATTTTCTTTTTGAATATAAATTCAACATCATTTCTGAAAAATGCATAATATTAATTCAAAATTAATTAACCAATTAATTCAATTAATCAATAAATTAATCTTTGCAGATTTAATTTATTTTCTTAATTAATTTAAATGACTTAATTAATTAATAGAGAATTAATACTACTCTTGAACAGCAACCACTCTTCTGACAATCTTCTGAAAATCACTTAATCCATTTCACCACTTGAATGTTGACACTCGATGTACTGTCTGGTTCATGAATGACTAAGTTCTGTGATGTTTCTCCAAGTCTTGATTTTCTTCAGATTAAATTCTTGTAATTAATTGATACCCTGACGAGATCTCTGTCACTTGGTTAAATCTACAATCTTGATTTATATCACTGAGGCTTGATCAATTACTTGAGCTTCTTCCAGTGAATCTTCAAGTCTGTAGATGAACAATGTTTCTTAACCCTTTGACAGATGTTACTTTGTGAGATCTCTCCGACGATAGATCCACTATTTACTTATTACATTCTTATTTGAGTTGAGTTAAATCCTCGAATAAACAAATAGGCTTAACATATACCTTTCAATCTCCCCCTATTTGTTTATTAGACAATAACAACAAATACCTAGAGGATAACTCAACTAACAAATAAGAAAAAGATATAAACATTAATGCAAAGTAAATAGCAGAAAAGTTCTGGATTATATTTAACATTTTCCATATTCCAAAAGAAATTTACAAGTGAATACAAGATAGATGTTCCTCTATCCTGAACATATAACTACATTAGTCTATCTTGATTCATAAAGCTCTAATTATATTACATTGAGTTTTGAGCTAATTGTTTTCAGTTGTCTTCTCTTCTGACTTCACCTTCTTCTAAATCTTGAAGCAACTCCTTGTCAAAGACACGATCCTTTTCTGAAGTGAAGCTTGCTGGTCTGACTGGTTGAACTCCAACCGACTTCAGCTTATTCTTGAACTGATTGTACCTTTTAATATTCTTTTCACAATAAGCTTGAATCAAATCAGCAGCTTGAGTCTTCAACATGGATGAGTATCCAGCAGTTCTTAAATGATGTTCCATCCAGACCAGATGCTTAGCTGAGTAGTCTTTAAGAGATTGTGCATCTAGCTGACAGATTGGAAGACAATCAGACTTAAAGAATCTCACCTGATGAGGATTGTTGACCACTTGAGGACTAGCCCTGCTGGCAAACTCTTTAAGCCTTTCTCGAAGAACTTCATTCAATTCTGAGCTTCTTTTTACTTTGTTGAGAAGAACCCAAATCTCTGACAAAGAACGATTCTCAAACAGATGAAGTGACACCTTGAAAGATCCTTCACTCTGACAATATACAAAAATGCTCATCTCATTTAGGGATCTGTCAAAAGCAGCTGTGATCCTTGAGACTTCAGTCTTGATAGCATTCATGTACATGTCATTGTTAGGATTTGTGATTTCCAGCTTGTCAAGAAGATGTAGGAACTGCCTATCATTGTTAGTGCTCAGCTGAGGCATATCAAGTACTCTCCTAGCTTCATCCCATTTTTCACCAATCTTCATTCTGACATCTCTTCTCCTTTCTTGAGCCTTAATGTCATGAAGACATTGCTTTTGAAGAGTTTCTATTCTTTGTATGTCTTTCCTCATGTCAATGATCTGGGATACCTTTTTGAGTTCAGCTTCTTTTCTTTTCATCTCTGACTGCTGCTGCTGAAACTCTTTCTCAAAGATAGGATCCACTATAGCTTCATCTTCCCATCCTCCAAAATCAATTTCCTCTTCAGCTTCAAATAAACCATCTTTATCTTCCAAGACTGGTTCAGTGGGAATGTCAAAAATATCAAAGTCATCCTGTTCTCCACTGTAGTAGACATCATCAGCCTTTCCTTTGTCTCCAGCAGAGGTATCTTTTACTTTTCCCTTTCCACTACTCCCTTTCTTCTCCCCCTTAGTTGAGGGATCCTCTACTGACTTTCCTTTAGAACCTCCATGACCTCCATCACTTCCAGAGCATGAGCCTCCACCAGACGGCCCTTCAAAGTAAGTTCTTTGTTCTTCATTAGGGCAGTGAGAATTCTTGATCATGAAATACAAGTGTTTATTCCCTTCATTAAGATGTTCCATGCCCGTTTTTATCTTTAGAAATCTGGAGGAGTCCAGTGAATGATTCATTTCAACCAGGTCTTCAAGAGAAGTCATTCTTGTATGTAGAGAGCAGAAGTTAGAAATGTCATCAGCTGATAAAGTTGGAGTTTCCTGAATGGAATTGAGCTTTGGTATGACAGTGGTCTTGAGATCTGAGATATCATTCCTGATGAGTGCCAACTGATTGTTGACAGAGGTGGAAGAAGAAGATCGTTCAACCACTTGTGCTTTGAATGATTTAGCTTCAGCTTGGCTTTTAGCAAGTTCTTCTTTTAAAGCAGCAATTTGAGCTAACAGGTTTTCAGTGTCTGTGTCTGTGTGTGCTCTCACCTGAATTTCACTCGTGTTTGGTTCACTCACCTCACGTGCTTGTGTTTCTCTCAATATAATTGCTCATGAGGAGTCTTGCTGTTGCTGTTCTTCTGTACCTGCAATTAAAATCACCCCAGCCTCTTCAAGAGAGGTCAGTGGTGGTGCAATGGGAATTCGCGAGTCCCGATCCTCAGTGAAACCTATCATTTCATGTGAAATAGATGTCTGAATTGCTTCAGGGATAGATTGACCGAGTTGCCATCCACTTTCCCCAGATAAATCTGCGAGTGGAGAATCCCGTGAGGGAGCCAGAGGTGTTGGATCTGGGAGGGGAGAAAATGACTCTATTAAAGGTGGCTGAGAGTCAGATTTTCCCTCAGAAGCATGTGACTGCTCTTCTGCCGTAACTATGGCAGGCACTGTAACAGACTCTATGTGCACTCCTCGCTCCGTGTCCTGAGTATCATCTACGGGTATGTATGGTTCCATTGTGAGTAATGGAATTGTGCTTGACTCAGTACACGATGTCATGGCCCTATGGCGAATTTCAATAGATTCATCCTGTTGAGAGGATGTTTCTAGTAACTGTTCAGTGGCCATTTCAAAGTCCATGTCCTGTTGGGAGGGAAAGGATGGGCTTTCAGATGCCTCAGTAAATGTTCTTCTTTTCTTCGGAGGAGGCAGAGCTGAGGGTTCATTCACATCCACCAATACACTACTTCCTATTAACCTTCTGGGTAACATTTTAGACAGTGGGGGAGAGGTTGAGATAGGTTGTGACTCTGTGTTTGGCTCTATGACCTGGGATTGAAGCTGTGGTTCTACAACTTCATGGTCAGTCCTATCAACCACTGGGGTCTTTCAACAGAAGTAGGAATGGAGTGAGAGTGAGGAATTACTACCTGTAATGGAAGAGCATCTGATGTTGGAGGAGCCTGGGTGGCTTGAATCACTGGAGGTTGAGCTTGCTGTTCATGACCGGGAAGATTGAAAATAGGTAAGGGAATATAAGTGGCCATGAAAGCAGATACAAGTACTGGAACTTGCAAGAATTTGAAAGTTGTGTCTTGGCGGGTGTAAATCTTTTTGCTTACAGGAGGGGGTTTGGTTACTGCGGAGTTAGCAAAAAGGGCTTTGTGCTCAGGTGTGAGAAGATGATCTGCTATAAGCATGAGAAAACGAGCATAGTAACACGAGACCCTACGATTTGTAGAATGATCACGTAAAGCAGTAGTGAGACATCTCAAGAGAATGGGTAAAAGTAGTTTGCCAAAATTGATCCTTTGATTGAAAACAACCGCAAGACCAATATACTGCAGAGCGGAAGTGATGTTGTGAAAGTTGGATTTAGTGCAGTTGGCAAACACTTTAGAAAGAGTATCGAAAAAAATGTCCCATTCAGACACCAAATTGGATTTTGAAAGTTTGGTTAAATTGATCACCCCCTGATAGTGAATAGCATGGAAAAAGTTTGAAATATCATTTTCAGAGGGCAAATTACAGAAATTGTCCATACGAAAATTTAAAGCTTGATTGACGACTGTTTCATCAACCACATACTGTGTGTTTGCCTCGGTGAATGAAAACGATTTAAAATCATCGGCCACAGTAGAGGTTGTGCAAATCAGTCTTAGCAGATCAACATTTAAAATCACATTTGATTTAATAGCAGAGCTAACAATCGAATGGTCATTTAAAAATCTAATCCATGGCTTAAATTTTTCTACATCATATTTATCTGGATTAAAATAACCAACAAGATTATGCGAAACAATTTGGAAATTGAGAGCCATTTAAAAATAATTATAAGACACACTTTCAGAATTTTAAGAATAATATTAAGAAAATTCGAATTAATTAAATTAATTTAATAATTCGAATTAAATTAATTATAATCGAAAAATTTAGACATAAATGTATCTCGTTAAAATTCTTAACTCACAAACGCAGATTTGAAAAGCCAAAAGACACAAAACAGAAATTAAAAAAAAAATAAAATAAAAAAAACTGATTTTGGGGAAAAATCGAATTGAAGTAAAAGAAAAGAAAAAATGGGCAGCACTTCTGTAAGTATATACTTGTATGTATATATCACAGGAGTGAAGTTTTAGTTTGCTGAGTAAAAACTCGAGCAAGGAAGATAATGGAGGAAGATTTGATCTGGTTCGAATATGAGAGATAGAGAGAGAAGAGAGAAAAATATTATTGCAGGGAAGGCAAAATTCAATATATATATAAGCACGTAGGAATCATTACACAAACAAGTTGAAATTTTTAACAAAAACAAAAACTGATTGAATGACTTAACAAAACAACAAAAAAAACTTATAAGTAGACAACCAGTATGACAATTTGGGATAGTCTTACCGATTGTCATACCGATAGTCTTACAAGGCAAAATCAAATTAGAAAATAGAAGAAATAAGAGTAATAAAAATAATAAACAATAAATATATATAACTGGTATGACAATCTGATAGTCATACCGATTGTCATACTAGTATAAAATAAAAGGAAAATATTTATATATAAGGTTTATAACTGGCAAGACAATTGATAGTCATACCGATTGTCTTGCTAGTATAAAACTATACTGATTAACAAAATAAAACACAATTAGACTGAAATGACTTTCAGCAAGACAATTTCAATTGTCTTGCCGATTGTCATAGCAGTATTAAAATCAAAATAAACACACATAAATATATATATATATATATATATATATATATGTACTGAAATGATTTTCAGCAAGACAATTTAAATTGTCTTGCCGATTGTCATTTTAGTAGAGAGACAATTAAATATTTACAGAAAATATTAACAAATATGAAAAACTGAAATAAAGTCTTATATTAATAGTAAAAATTCAGAAAGTATTTACAAAAATAAAGACAATATTTCAGAATTAATTATTTTCATTCCAAAAATAGATTTCTGTTGAATTTTAGAAAGTAAAATTCATAGAAAAATATTTTTAGTGAAAATAAAATATTCTGAGATATTTAAAATTAACAAGTAGAGTAAATAAAACAGATGAGATAATAAAAATTACATAGAAATAAGCAGGAAATTTTGGAAAATGATAAAATAAATTTGCAAATGAATTTTTCATTTATGAAAAATTCATTTGTAAATTCACTCAAGAACAGATTTCAGATATTCACAAGTTTAATCACTAAAGCTATTCAACATACCCAATTTACCAACTAATTTGGTAAATGTGGATTCATCAAGAGGTTTAGTGAAAGTATCTGCTATTTGTTCTTCTGTTGGAACAAAAAATAGTTCAACAGTACCATTCATGACGTGCTCTCTAATAAAATGATACCTGATGTCGATGTGCTTTGTCCTTGAGTGCTGCACAGGGTTGTTGGTGATGGCTATTGCACTTGTATTGTCATATAAAATAGGAATTTTGTTCAATACAGAGCCATAGTCTCGTAGCTGGTTCCTAATCCACAAGATCTGAGCACAACAGCTTCCAGCAGCAATATATTCAGCCTCGGCCGTTGAGTTGGAAACTGTTTGCTGTTTCTTGCTGTACCATGAGACTAGCCTGCTACCTAGGAATTGACAACTCCCTGAGGTGCTTTTCCTATCAACAACACTTCCTGCGTAATCTGAATCTGTATATCCAACAAGGTTAAAACCAGATTCTTTAGGGTACCAAATACCTAGATTTGGTGTTCCCTTAAGATATCTTAAGATTCGTTTAACAGCAACGAGATGAATATCTCTAGGATCCGCTTGGAACCTTGCACATAAGCATGTAGCATACATAATATCTGGTCTACTTGCAGTAAGATAGAATAATGAGCCAATCATATCTCTGTAGCTTGTGACATCTACCTTAATGGAGTTTTCACATGGTCCAAGCTTGACAGCTGTAGTTGACGGAGTTCATGCTGATGCAGAATCCTCTAGATTGTACTTTTTGAGGAGTTCTTTGAGATACTTGGATTGACAAATAAAAGTTCCATCTAACCTTTGATTTACTTGTAATCCAAGAAAGAACTTCAGCTCTCCCATCATGCTCATTTCAAATTTGTTGTGCATTAACTTAGCAAATCTCTTGCAGAGATTATCATTAGTAGACCCAAATATTATATCATCCACATAGACTTGGACTAATATAGTATCATTCTTATGCTTTTTAGAAAAGAGAGTTTTATCTATGACACCTCTAATAAAGCTATTTTCAAGAAGAAATTCAGAGAGAGTGTCATACCATTTTCTCGGAGACTGTTTGAGTCCATAGATAGCCTTGAAAAGAAAGAAGACAAAATCCAAATGATCTGGATCTTCAAAACCAGGAGGTTGCTCTACATATACCTCTTCATCCAGCTTTCCATTCAGAAAGGCTCTTGACATCCATTTGATAAACTTTAAAGTTAGAGAATGCTGCAAATGCCAAAAATATCCTGATGGCCTCTAGTCTAGCCACTGGAGCATAGGTTTCATCATAATCAATGCCTTCAGCTTGAGAATACCCTTTAGCTACCAATCTTGCTTTGTTTCTTGTAACCACAACATCTTCATCTAGTTTATTCCTGAATACCCACCTAGTACCAACAGCTTTCTTGTGTGTAGGTCTAGGTACCAGTTTCCAGACTTGTTGACTTTCAAACTGATTGAGTTCATCTTGCATAGCAATCACCCAATCTGGATCAGTCAGTGCTTCCTCAATCTTCTTAGGTTCCATCTCAGAAAGAAATCCTGAGAACAGACACTCATTTTGAGTAGCACGTCTAGTTCTGACTCCAACATCTGGATCACCAATAATCAACTTAAAAGGATGAGCTTTATTCCAGACAGTCTGTCTTGGAAGATTTGATCTTGATGATTCGCCTTGAAATTCATTGGGATGTTGTGTCCTACTAGATGATCCTTCAGCATCTCCCCATGAGTTGTTGCCATGTTGACTTGAAGATTCTCCGTCAGTAGCAGTGGTATCTCCATTGTTGCCAAAGTTTCCATCACTATTACCTTGAGTATCATCATGATTAATAGGTTCTTCATCAGCAACAACCTCAGGTTCTTGACCATGTTCTGATTCTGAATCTGACATATCATCAAACTTCAGTTTCTCAGAAGGATCTTCAGTTTGGATACTAGGGAGTTTAGTGTCATCAAATGTAACATTGAAACTTTCAGTTACTTTGTGTTGATCAATGATATACACTCTGTATGATCTTCTTCCATATCCAACAAAAATACCCTCATATGCCTTTGCCTCGAATTTACCACGACGATCATCTCCATCCTTGAGCACTAAGCATCTGGCACCAAATACATGAAAGTATTTGATAGAAGGTTTATGTTCATTCAAGATCTCATAAGGAGTTTTCATGAAGTCTTTGTTGATTAGAGTTCGATTCTGAGTATAACATGCAGTATTGACAGCTTCAGCCCAAAAGTACATTGGAAGACCTGATTCACTTAACATCGTTCTTGCAGCTTCAATCAATGTACGATTCTTCCTTTCTACCACTCCATTTTGCTGAGGGTTCTAGGAGCTGAAAATTGTCTGGTAATCCCTTTGTCTGTACAGAATCCATTGAGAAGTGAATTCTTGAATTCTGTTCCATTATCTGACCTTATTACTCTAACAGGGACATTAGAATCTAACTCAATCATCTTGATATGATCAATCACAACTTGTGGTGTTTCATCCTTAGAGTGAAGAAATAAAACCCACGTATACTTGGAATAGTCATCAACTATCACAAGACAGTAACACTTCTTTGACATCGAAAGGACATTAACTGGTCCAAATAAATCCATGTGCAATAATTGCAGAACACCAGTTATGGAAGATGTGTCAGTGCCTCTGTGACTTGCTTTCTTTGACTTTCCTTTCTGGCAAGCCTCACATAGTCCTTCTGGGGAGAATTCCAGCTGAGGCAGACCTCTGACCAATTCTCTTTTGATAAGAGAATTCATTGTTTTGAAATTGAGATGAGAAAGTCTCTTGTGCCATAGCCAACTCTCATCTGACGATGCCTTTGCATAGAAATAATTGACTTCAGGATTGCTTCCAGAGTTCATGTTAGCTACGAACAGATTTCCTTTCCAGATTCCCATTAAGGAGGGTTTTTCACTTTTCTTGTGCAGAATCTGACACTTCAGCTTGTCGAATAAAACATTGTAGCCGTTGTCACAGAACTGACTAGTGCTAAGCAGATTGTGTTCAAGTCCTTGCACAACATACACATTTTCAATGATAACATTTCCAGCTAGCAAACAGCCATATCCCTCCGTTAAACCTTTGATGTTATCTCCAAAGGTAACCACTGGGCCAGCTTTCTCAACCACATTTGATAGCAGGGCTCTATCTCCGGTCATATGTCTTGACGATCCGCTGTCAAGAATCCACACTACCGGTTGTACCTGTTTAATGCCCTGCAATACAAATGGATTAGACCTTCTTCGGAACCCAAGCTTGGCTGGGTCCGGCATACTTGTAAAATTGGCCTTTATCAGGCAAAACAACATTCTTAATTTTAATATTCTCAACGTTCTCAATGACTAAACATTTGACCTTGTGAACAACCTTGACAAATTTCTGTTTAGGCTTAGGCACAAATGTCTCCTTTCTAGCTTTAGGAGGACTAGCAGTCTTAGACCTATCATGATTTCTATTATTCACATGCTAACGAGGAGTAGTCTTATCATTAGAAACATGCTTACCATTAAAATAAGCATACATCAGATTAAAAGCACAAGACATACAATCAGGAACACCACATGCTTTATGAGAGGGATTAACAATAGGCAACTTATGCATGGTAGACATGGCATTTGTGTTATCCAACTCATGTGTGTCTGAGTTAGTCTCAGTTGCTTTCACAACCTTGACTGGAACTTTTGACACACTTGACTTGGAGACAGCTTTCTCATTAGCATTATCTTCAGCACGGATTTCTTCTTGAATAATAAATGAGGTCTCATCAAATGGTTCAGTAATTGATTCTTTATAGAGGGGTTCATCAACACCCTTAAGCACATGTGGTACTTCCCTGCCTTTAGCACATACATGAGGAGGGGAGTTTATGCCTAATTTTCCAATAGCAGCATTGTAATCATAACCTATTTCAGATGTTTGATTAACAACTTGCTTATTGTAAAACTCTTTGGACTTCGAACAAGAATTAAAGTAAGCTTTAACCTTAGCCTCAAGACCGGTGATTTTGTCTTTGAGAATAGTTTCAAGTTGTCTATAACAATCAACTCTATTCTTTAGAAAAGATACTTGTTCTTTTAATTTATCTTGATTAATGTGCACAAGTCTTAATTCATTGCCTCTTTCTCAAGGTCTTTGATTTATTGATTTAACAATTCATTATCACGACGAGCACAATCTAAGGAACCTCCTAGATGATAAACTAATTCAGTATCAGTAAATTTTACCTCTTTTCTTGACGATGAGGTATTTGCATCACTAGCCATGAGAGCAAGATTCCCAACTTCTTCATCTTCACTGTCAGTATCATCCCAGCTTCTTCCCTTTGCCAGGTAAGCCCTTTCAGATTTACTCTTCTGATTAGAATCATAAAAGTTCTTCCTAAATTGTTTTGGCTTCCTGCATTTTGTGGCAAAGTGTCCCAACTCATTACAGTTGAAGCATCGAATGGTGCTTCGATCAACCATCCCTGTTTTGTACCCACCACTGCTGGTGTTAGAGGATGAAGATCCACCTTTCTGGAATCTGTTGTAGTTGGACTTGTACTTGAACTTGGGATTCCTTTTGAATCTGACATTTGAGAATCTCTTGACAATCAGGGCCATTGACTCATCCTCCAATTGCTCCAGTTCTTCCAAGGAATAAAAATCATCTCCTGATTCATTTGTAGTAGGAGGATCAAATTCTGCTACTATCACATTTTCTTCAACCTTGGAAGACTGTACCATTCTTTCTGACTGTTGAGATTGTTTTTGATATTGTGGTTGTTGTTGTTGTTCATCAGCTACTAGAGTAGTAGACGTGCTGACCACTCTTCCTTTCCCGTAAACTTCCTTCTACTGAATCTGCTCCAACTCATAAATCTTTAACACACCATAGAGCCTTTCCAAAGAAATCTCAATCTCACTCAGATCTTTTGCTTCTCTTATGGCAGTGATTCTATGTTCGAGATGAGTTGGCAGCGTTAAAAGGAACTTTTTGTTGACCTCCCTGATGGAATAGTATTTACCATTAATGTTCAGGTTGTTGATCAATGCATTGTACCTCTCAAACACTTCAGTGATTCCTTCTCCTGGATTGGATTTAAAGTATTCATACTCAGAGGTTAGGATTTCTAACTTGTTCTCCCTAACTTCCTCCGTGCCTTCATTAATAATCTCAATAGTTTCCCAGATATGTTTGAAATCTTTACAATTCATCACATGTCTATTCATCAAGGGATCAAGGGAATCTACTAAAATTAATTGAAGGCTAGCATCCAGGGAGGCTTCTTCTTTTTCAGCAGGAGAAAAATCCTCAGGATTCTTTACATAAGTTCTAGCTTTGGTGATCACCACATCATTTTCTATTACCTCTGGTTCAATAACCATAGGAATTTTTGGACCCTTCTTTAACACTTCCAGATATTTGGGATTAGCAACTTGTAAAAACAATAGCATCTTCTTCTTCCACATGATATAATTTTCTTTATCGAATAGTGGAATTTTAACGGTTCCAACTTTTTGTGTAGTCATTATGAATTTTTTGAGTGAATAAAAAATTCAAGGAGTGAAAGAAACACAAAAGTCTAGGATCTTGATTTGTACGTTAATCAGAAGGCTCTGATACCAATTGTTAGGTCCCAATATGTTTGTAGAAGGGGGTTGAATACAAACTATACCGTTTAATCGAATAAAATGCGGAATAAAAATTGAAACAAAATTTAAGTTAAATAAAACTTTTATTAAACTTGAAATGTGTTACAACAACGGTATCTGTTACAAGGAATTAATCTCAAATTAATTATCACTAATTTATAATAAATTCAACATGAACTTTTTCTATTTTTGCAATAATTAGAATCAAATGCTAAAAGCGATTTGAGATTAAGTTCTAGGGATTTTGATCCGCTAGATAGTTACACAAGAACAACAAAAGAATTTCTAGTGGATTGGATTTAACAATAACTGCTAGAAATAAATGCTCTGAGAATTTTACAATAATTTCTCTGCTTCTGTTTGTTTTGTGTTCTTCAGTGGTTGGCTGTGTATTCAATTGTGTTGACAAAATAATCTGCTTCTATTTGTTTAAGTAAACAGATCACTCGAATTGAATCAGCATGACATTCGGCAAGACAATCCAAAATGAACTAGCAAGACAATCCTTTGAACTGGTAGAACTTTCGGTAGGACAATTACTTGACTTGGAAAGACTATCGGTAGGACAATAGAATGACTTGGTAGAACTATCCAGAAAGACTTGGTAGGACTTTCGGTATGACAATCCAATTGTCATACCAATTCAAATCTGTTTTGCTGATTTTCTTTTTGAATATAAATTCAAAATCATTTCTGAAAAATGCATAATATTAATTCAGAATTAATTAACCAATTAATTCAATTAATCAATAAATTAATCTTTGCAGATTTAATTTATTTTCTTAATTAATTTAAATGACTTAATTAATTAATAGAGAATTAATACTACTCTTGAACAGCAACCACTCTTCTGACAATCTTCTGAAAATCACTTAATCCATTTCACCACTTGAATGTTGACACTCGATGTACTGTCTGGTTCATGAATGACTAACTTCTGTGATGTTTCTCCAAGTCTTGATTTTCTTCAGATTAAATTCCTGTAATTAATTGATACCCTGACGAGATCTCTGTCACTAGGTTAAATCTACAATCTTGATTTATATCACTGAGGCTTGATCAATTACTTGAGCTTCTTCCAGTGAATCTTCAAGTCTGTAGATGAACAATGTTTCTTAACCCTTTGACAGATGTTACTTTGTGAGATCTCTCCGACGATAGATCCACTATTTACTTATTACATTCTTATTTGAGTTGAGTTAAATCCTCGAATAAACAAATAGGCTTAACATATGCCTTTCAACTATATCTATATTCACCTTTGGGTCCCCTATACTAAGGGTATACGCAACTACTGCTTATCTCTAGCATAGGTATTATGCAACTTATAAGCATTGAATCAACACCTAGATATCAAGATTACGAAACAAACATGCATTTAAATATCATATAACATGCTCCAATATATCGCAAGATTTGCTAATAACAATCATGCACTTATCACAAGATAATGCATATACATATATACATCACAACAACAGTATAACGTGTAGAAAACTTGCCTGAGGAACTGAGGGTGAAAAATGGCTTGGGACGAGTCTGGTAACCTATAAACAACATATAAGTTGGAATTAAACCAAAGTCGCTTATGAATCTATACTTTAACCAATTAGACTCTAACACTTGCTTTGCGCTCAACGATTCCCTTAAGTCGCTCGAGTACCCTCGGCTCCACCATTTTTAATAAATTAACCATTAAGGGTTTTAAGGCGATTGTTTCGCGAGTGCCTTACCAACTGCCTAATACACTTTACATAAATTATTCATACTCCAATTAGTCCTTTAAGGTGTTTAACCTATGTTTCAAAGTAAGGTGAGGGTTAATGGTTCATTCGCGAAACGCCGTTACTTAAAATGGTCGTTTCTCCTAAACCGTACATCGGATTCAAACGAACCACATATCAAAATGAAGCTCATAACATGAGCTATCTAATCATGGCAATGGTCAAAATCTAACAGGGAGTTCTCGGGTCCTAATGTTAAGAGCAAAAACAGTCTAAAGTAAATCGGACATTACGACGGCTATATTTACGCGATTACCAATTTTATTCTACTCCAAACCAACCCACAATCAACTCACAATCAAAATCCCAACCAAACTCCATCCATAATTCACCATAACAGCCCCAACAAACTCAAAATTATCAATTTATACTATTCTCAAACATGAATTTAAACTATACTTAAGTTCATTAATCAATACTCCAAGAATTACAACTCCAAAACATCACAAAGCCAACTAACCTCTACATACACAACAATCAAGCCTCTCATGAACTATAACAACAAAACTAAACCTAATACTCAAGTAGAGTTAGGGTTTGGAGGGGTTATACCTTCCTTGGAGAATGGAGAATCAAGTAATTAGCTTGGAATCACCCTTAAAAGTCCTTATCCAAGCTTAATCTAAACAAAAACTCAAGAACAAAAATTTTAGTTCTTGAAAAACACTATTCACCATCTTCTTCCATGATTTTTATGAAGAGATTGTGAATGAATTAGAAGCTCAAACTTATAGGATAGCTATATCTATGCATAAGGAGTCTTAGATAATTACCTTGCTAATTAACAAAGCTTGGAACTAGGATTTTGAATTTTCTTTCTTTGAAAAAGAAAAGAAGCCGAGAGCTTTTGATGAAGAAGGTGAGATAGCTTTGTGTTTTTGGTGAAAATGAATTGTTGGTTGACTTGGTGGATTTGTTTTGTTTTGATCAATTACCTTTTTAACCATGAAAAATTGTGTGGTTATTAATCAACCACACCTCCTTCCCTTATGTCATGCTTAGGTCATCATGTGATGTCACTCTCCCACACTTGTCCTCTTCTTATTGGTTTGATGACATCATCATCCCTAACCTCCTTGATTAACTCTTAATTGCTTGCCTAATGACCGCTGATCTGTTATACGGTTCGCTTAACTTTCGTTCTCATTTATCGTTTGAGGGATCATACCCGGGATCTTATTACTTGGGTTCCCTTAACCTTTCTCAATACATTATATTCCTTTTATGATCCTCTCTTAAAATCCTTGAATTTAAATCCTTTTTATCCTGTTACCTTATACTTAATTCTTTCGGTATCTGGTGGATTTTTGGGAAAAATCAAAGTGTTCGGATTTGGATTCTGACGATCTTTACATACACTTATTTAACATATAGAGTACTAATACGATCTCAGAATAACAATAAAAGAACCCCTACATAGTGTGGCATGAAAAGTTTTCTTATTCAGCAATATCAGCAAAAACACTATTCATAAGGGTTACAAAAAAAGTTCAAAATTTTGGGGTTATTACAGTCTCCCCTCCTTGAAAGGATTCCGTCCCGGAATCAAATAGAAAACAAATGGGGGTACTTTTCTAGCATTGCGCTCTCTAGCTCCCAAGTTGATTCTTCCACATTATGATTCTGCCATAGCACTCTGACTAGCTTGATCACTTTGTTCCGAAGCACCTGCTCCTTTTTATCCATAATCTTTACTGGTTTCTCCATGTAAGTCAGATCTGGTTGCATATCCACATGCTCGTACTCCACTATGTGTCTGGCATCCCGATGATACTTCCTTAGCATTGACACATGGAACACATTATGAACTTGTTGTAGGTTCGGGGGTAAGGCTAGCTCGTAAGCCAACTTCCCAATCCGTCTTAGTATCTCAAAAGGTCCAATGTATCTTGGACTTAGTTTTCCTTTCTTTCCGAACCTCATTAACCCTTTCCAAGGGGATACTTTTAGTAGTACTAAGTCCCCTACTCATACTCCTTGTCCTTTCGGGCTAGGTCTGCATATTTCTTCTGTCTGTCTTGGGCTGCTACCAGCCGTCCTCTGATGAGATCCACTATGTCTTTGGTCCTTTGGACCACTTCGGGTCCGAGCATCTTCCGCTCTCCTACTTCATCCCAGTATAAGGGAGATCGACACCTTCTTCCGTATAGGGCCTCATAAGGCGGCATTCCGATGCTAGCATGAAAGCTATTGTTATAAGAAAACTCGATCAACGGCAAGTGATCATCCCAACTTCCTTTAAAGTCTATTGCACAGACTCTCAACATATCCTCCAGTGTCTGGATGGTCCTTTCACTCTGCCCATCCGTTTGGGGATGGTAAGCGGTACTCATATTTAACTTGGTCCCCGCACATTCTTGAAAGCTCCTCCAAAATCTAGAGTTGAACCTGGGGTCTCGGTCTGAGACAATGGACGCTGGGACTCCATATCGCGTCACTATTTCCTTAAGGTAAATGTCCACCAGTCTATCGACTGTGTATCTCTCATTGATAGGAATGAAATGAGCTGACTTTGTCAGTCGGTCTATAATCACCCATATGGCATCATGGTTGGCTTTCGTCCTTGGTAAATCGACAACAAAATCTATGGCTATCTGTTCCCATTTCCATTTGGGAATCTCCAGGGGTCGTAAAAGTCCACTGGGTCTCTGGTGCTCTGCCTTTACTCTTTGGCAAGTCAAACATTTGCTTACCCATTCTGCTACGTCCCTCTTCATGTTGGGCCACCAGTAATACTCTTTCAAATCCCTATACATCTTGGTGCTTCCCGGGTGAATGGAATATCTTGAACTATGGCTTTCATCCAAAATCTCGTCTTTAAGCTCTTGAACGTTCAGAACCCAAATCCGGTAGGAGTACCTCATTATCCCTTTATTATCTCTCTCAGTATGGATCTCTTCTTCAGTCATTGATTCTCTGCCTTCATTCATTACTTTCTCTTGGCACAATCTAATCTTTTCCAATAACTCTGGCTGCATCGAGATCTCAAACAGCTTTTCAGTTCCGGTTCCGGTTATCTTTACTTCTATTTCCATTTTCTCGAAATCCTTTATCAATTTTTCCGAAGTCGTTATCATTCTGAGTCTTTCCTTTCTACTAAGGGCATCAGCCACCACATTGGCTTTCCCCGGATGATAGAGAATCTCACAATCATAGTCCTTGATTAGCTCTAACCATCTCCTCTGGCGCATGTTGAGCTCTTTCTGCGTAAATATGTACTTGAGGCTCTTATGGTCTGTGAAAATCTCGCACTTCTCTCCATACAAGTAGTGCCTCAAAATTTTTAAGCAAAAACTATTACCGGGAGCTCAAGGTCATGAGTAGGATATCTAATCTCGTATTCCTTCAGTTGTCTCGACGCATACGCAATCACTTTACCGTGCTGCATAAGCACACACCCTAATCCTTTGTGCGACGCGTTACTATATATCACAAAATCTCCTTTTCCGTCTGACAATGCCAACACCGGGGCCGTTACCAACCTTTTCTTTAATTCCTGAAAACTGTTCTCACATTTCTCCGTCCATTCAAACTTCTCTGTCTGACGAGTAAGTCGTGTCAAAGGGGCTGCGATCTTCGCAAAGTCCTGTACAAATCTACGATTGTAGCCGGCCAATCCTATGAAACTCCTTACCTCTGTGGGTGTGGTTGGCCTTTCCCAATTTGAGACCACCTCTATCTTGGAGGGGTCGACCAATACTCCTTCTTTATTGATCACATATCCTAAAAACTGTACTTCATTCCTCCAGAATTCACACTTCGAGAATTTGGCATATAACTGTTCCTCTCTGAGTATTCCTAGAGCTATCCTCAAATGCTCTGCATGTTCTGCCTCAGTCCTTGAGTAGATTAAAATATCATCGATAAAAACTATCACACACTTGTCCAAGTACTTCTTAAATACTCTGTTCATTAAATCCATAAAAGCCGCTAGGGCGTTGGTTAATCCAAAGGACATTACCAAGAGCTCATAGTGCCCATACCTGGTACGGAACGCTGTCTTGGGAATATCTTCGGGTTTAATCTTTAGTTGGTGATATCAAATTCTCAGGTCAATCTTGGAAAAATAAACATCATCCTTTAGCTGGTCGAACAGATCGTCTATTCTAGGTAACGGGTACCTGTTCTTTATGGTTAGCTTGTTCAACTCTCGATAGTCGATGCACAGCCTCATGCTCCTATCTTTCTTCTTAACAAATAACACTGGTGCTCCCCACGGAGACACACTGGGTCTTATCATACCCTTATCCAAGAGTTCCTGCAATTGGGTAGTTAATTTCTTCATTTCTAATGGGGCTAACCGGTAAGGTGCTTTTGAAACTGGCACCGTCCCTGGGGCCAACTCAATAGCAAATTCAATCACTCTATCGGGTGGTAATCCCGGAAGGTCTTGTGGGAATACATCTTCAAATTCGTTGACTACCGGAATATCTTGTAAGTTGGGCACCTCCTTCTGCGTGTCCACCACATAGGCTAGGTAAGCCTCATTTCCTTTTCGTAGCATCCTTTTGGCCTGGGCCATAGTCAAAAATTTCTGCGTCTGCCTCTTTTCTCTAAATATGACTTCTTTCTTTCCTGGGATATTCAACTTAACTTTCTTCCCCTTACAGTCTATCTGAGCATCATTGCTAGATAGCCAGTCCATTCCCAAAATTACATCAAACTCCCCTAATTTAAAAGGAATCAGATCAACACTAAAAGATTGTTCCCCTATGCCTAACTCACAGGCGGGGTGAATCTGGTTAACAGGAATAACTTCATGATTGGCTATTTCTACTTGTAAGGGTTCTATTAAGGGTTCAGCCTTAAATCTTAATTTACGCGCAAAGTCCTTTGATATAAAAGATTTATTTGCTCCCGAATCAAATAAAACATTTGCACTGACTGAATTTAGAGAAAGGGTACCTGCTATCACATCTGGGTCTTTCATAGCATCCTGGACTGTCATGTTGAAAGTCCTCGCAGTAGGTGGCTTATTGGAGGCAGCCCTGCTGGCTCCTGAAGCTGCTGGTTTGTTCATTGGGCATTCCCTCTTCCAATGACCCGGGCGTCCACACTGATGACAAGTGGTGGTTGGAATGACAGTAGGGGTTAATGAAGGGCACTTAGTTGAATAGTGACCCTCTCGACCGCACTTAAAGCAGGTTACTGGCTTTCCTTTACACTCCCCAGTATGCATCCTTCCACAAGTGTTACAGGCTGGCAATGGGGGTCGAGACTGGTTGGAATAGGACATTCTTGACTTCTGGCCGCTCTGGCTCACATTCACGCTCATTGGCCGCTTAAACCCAGTGTTCCTTCCCGGTAGGGACACTGCTCCTCGATTAAATCTAGTTGGGAAGCTCCTTCCTGCGGAACCTCCACCCATGCTCATACTTTTCCTCTTTATTCCCTTCTTCTCTCTTTCCTTCTGCATCTGTTCACTTCCGGCTTCTACAATTGTTGCATTTTGCACCAGAGTGGCATAATCAGTAAGCTCAAGGATTGCCACCCTATTCTGAATCCACGGTTTCAGTCCCTGCTGAAACCTCCTAGCTTTCTTTTCCTCGGTGCTCACAAACTCCGGCACGAACCTTGATAACTCAGTAAATTTTGCTTCGTACTCTGCTACAGATAAGTTATTCTGCTTTAGCTCCAAGAACTTGAGCTCCATCTGGTTCTCCATAAACCTCGGGAAATACTTTCCCAAAAACAACTGACTGAACCTCTCCCAGGTTATGATAGCATCTGTCTCCATGTTTTTCTTGGCCTCCCACCAGTAGTTGGCCTCTCCTTTCAGAAGGTAGGTAGCAAATACTGCCTCATCGGGACTCAGAATCTCAAAGGATTTCTCCATTTCCTTTAACCATGCCCTTGCCTCAACTGGGTCGGCTGATCCGTGGAACTCAGGGGGCTTAAGGGTCTTGAAAGCCCTGAAAGAGTTTGCCACAGCATTGTTATTTCCTTGAGGGGGTGGGTTGGGTTGACGTTCCAAGTTCTGCCTTAGTAGTTGCATGAACTGGCCCATGGGATCCATGCCTGGGTTTGGTACTGGTTGCTCAACCTCAGTTTCTCCTTCTTTAGCCTCTATCTCAAATCCCTCAACATTATATGTTTCCTCCTCCTCTTCATACAGGGAGTCATCCCGTTCAACATAATCCTCATCTTCTTCTTCACTGTGTTCCTGGTTCCTATCGTCCTGGTTATGGCTTCCCTGGTCCTCAGATCCAGGGTTCGCCTTAGTTCCAATCTTTCTTGGCGGCATGATACTGATAAATATTTGGGAAATTCAATGTTAGGTCACAATCATACACAACACTGTGCCTTGCACAGTTCTATAATGGGGAGAATGTATCTCGTAATTATATTATATTATGACAGTTCTAATAAGAAGTGCAGTAATAATAATGATAAAAACAGTGATCTCGTCACTAAGGAACTGAACTGAAAGGAAACAAATATATACATAATGCGAGAAATACATAGTTTGATCTAGTCAAAAGTACAACAGTGCTACAGCCATCTGCCCCAAAAGTGATACACAAGAGTCTATCTGTCTAGTCAGAAAAAGGGATGCTATATACAAGTCAACTATCCCGGAAAATTAGCTCTTACTAGGGCCTCGACTAACTAGACAACTAGACTATCCCATCGTCAGTCCTGAATCACACACCGGAGCGGGTCAGCTCCCATACCCTTTCTATCGCACGACGGAAGATATAGTCGGCCTGCCACCTGGAGATCCTACCATGCCTGTCCCCCTGGAGCGATCTGAGTCTCGCTCGGGACGTGAGCTCTATCCCCATCAGCTCCCTCCTCAAGGATCGTGGTATAGTAGCCCTAGCCTCATAAGCTCGGGCACGCCTACCCGCCCTCTCCGCATCCAACTCCCTCCTGACCTCATCCAGCCGGGCCTCAGCAACAACCACTCAGGTCCTCAGTACATCCTGAACATATCCGTGGGCTAACAAAGACTGCCTATGGGCAGGGTCGAGAGGTGGTGAATCCGGAGCCGCTGGGGGTGCCTCCTCGGTCTGCCTAGGCTCGGGAGTATGGGTCTCTGGGCTGTCATCATAGGGGATCCAAGATAGTGGTGGAGGGGTAGGAGCTCTGACCACCGGGAGTGAGGGTAAAGGGGTACCAGTATACTCCACTATAGCTCCGACATGCTCCTCAGCTACTGGGACCTCATCCGGGTCCTCCTCATCTGAAATAGCAACAACCTCTGTCTCTGAATCCTCTGAGGGGTCCTCCTCATCCTCCTCCATCTCAGGCTCCTCCTGATCCTCGGCATCTAGCAGTGCCTCATCATGCTCACGCTCGAACATCTCAGGGTCCTCTATCTCATGTGCCTACACATTAAATGAGCTAAGTTACTATCATGATACTTATAGGGGTTCCCGTAAGGGTTTTAACTGTCAGCGCTACTTTACGTAGTCCGACCATGAACTTGGCAAGAGTTCTTATTATCTTTGTGAGTTTATTATTATATCGTCGCATCATCTCTGAGGTTTATAACGCTTAACTCTGATACCATTTCTGTAACACCCCCAGATCCGGGGTCGGGATCCGGGTCGTCACGGTCTTTCTTTCCACAATATCACTTAACTGAATTAATAATAAATAACCTCATGCTGTGACCCCACACTAACACACACCACAACCCGTCATAGTCTCAGAGATGAAATTGAAATAAGTACAAGTCTTTGAATCAACAATTTAAAAGTTATTACAATCCAAAATGATTACTTGATAAGTTTACAATTAATTGCCATTATCTGCCACAAGTTATAATTATACATAATTGATTCCCAAAAGTAGAAGGTCTGATCTACAGATAGATCTACCTCTGTAGCTATAGCAGCTATGATCTCAACGGGAAGGCGTTGGGCGCTTCCCACGCTCTTGCGCTGGGTCTGCTTGAGTCTGGCCATCTTTCCTAACTGTTGTTGTATGATGAAGAAATAAAGCAAGAGTGAGCATTACAGCTCGCAAGATAATATATAGTGTAAACGATAATGCAAGTATTTAAATGGATAACTTACTAAAATCCTTTATCAAGTGTAAGATAATTACTTACTGGATATAAGCAAAAATAAGGGATGAAGTTACCAAATACTTCACTATACTTATATCATTTATAAAGCTACTTGAACTACCACTGTTCAAAGTATAATGAGCTTTCAACAGTTCATCACATAGATGAGACTACCAGACAAGATTTGAATAGATTAAATCTTTGAAATATTATTGAATGAAATGAAGTTATGAGATACTTCATTAAGTCCCGATATATATATCCACATATATATCTCTTTATACATTTCCTGAAAACCTCTGTCATGTAAAGTATGAACAGAGTTCGTAACATCCAATGAATTTTTGGAAAGGAAAAGAATTGTGGCATAAACCTGATATCTTGCGGATCAGGAAAATATACCAATAAGTAACCTTTTCTACTAGTAGATGGACGAATTCCCCACTGGTCATCACCCTGGTCGCAATAGGACCTTATGCTGGACTGCCACTCAGCCACTTACGCATTTGATGGACTCCCATTGAGCCACTTACACTTTCATGGACGCCCACTGAGCCCATGTTGCTTATGCCGACTCGATAGATGGACTTACTTCCCGAACGTTGGGTAAGTAATCAATTCATTTACCAAAACAGCAACCTTGTTGCAAATATAAAATACACCACAGAGCCGGATCCCTCCGGTTTTGAGCGAGTATTTAAATCCCCTTTAAAAGGAAGATCTTAAATATAAAAAGGAGTTTTGGGATCCGCTCTAACTTTTAAAAATCATTTTGAAGACTCGAAAACATTTTTAAGAATGTTTGGAGTAATGCTGATTTAATACAATAAATCAGTCCCAATATATTAGAAAATATCTGAATATTATTTTTTAAATAATATTCCCATAAAGAATAATCTTTATAAAAATAATTGAAGTAAAAGTTTTAAAACACATACTTGAAATGGATATTAAATAACCAAAGATATACTTATACGAAAGTATGATCTTTATTTGAATAATCGAAAATAAGTTTGATTATCGAAACATTATTCTTTAATAAAATAAAGAATATTATTTAATAAAATAAGCGGAATCATAAGTCCTCGAATGAATATTCAAAAATAATATTCATTTAATAAATTAAGCGGAGTCATAAGTCCTCGAATGAATATTCAAAATAATATTCATTTAATAAATTAAGCGGAATCATAAGTCCTCGAATGAATATTCAAAATAATATTCATTTAATAAATTAAGCGGAGTCATAAGTCCTCGAATGAATATTCAAAATAATATTCATTTAATAAAATAAAGTTATCGAATAAAACTTATTCGATTAATAGTTTTAAAAACTATATCTATATATATATAAATATATATATATATATATATATATTATACTCGGGAACATCGACTCCCGGTTTAGAAAATGTTCACCTCTGGGTCCCCTATACTGAGGGTATACGCAACTACTGCTTATCTGTAGCATAGGTATTATGCAACTTATAAGCATTGAATCAACAATTAGATATCAAGATTACGAAACAAATATGCATATAAATATCATATCACATGCTCCAATATATCGCAAGATTTGCTAATAACAATCATGCACTTATCACAAGATAATGCATATACATATATACATCACAACAACAGTATAACGGGTATAAAACTTGCCTGAGCAACTGGGGGTGACAAATGGCTTGGGACGAGTCTGGTAACCTATAAACAACATATAAGTTGGAATTAAACCAAAGTCGCTTATGAATCTATACTTTAACCAATTAGACTCTAACACTTGCTTTGCGCTCAACGATTCCCTTAAGTTGCTCGAGTACCCTCGGCTCCACCATTTTTAATAAATTAACCATTAAGGGTTTTAAGGCGATTCTTTCGCGAGTGCCTTACCAACTGCCTAATACACTTTAAATAAATGATTCATACTCCAATTAGTCCTTTAAGGTCTTTAACCTATGTTTCAAAGTAAGGCAAGGGGTAATGGTTCATTCGCGAAATGCCGTTACTTAAAACGGTCGTTTCTCCTAAACCGTACATCGGATTCAAACGAACCACATATCAAAATGAAGGTCGTAACATGAGCTATCTAATCATGGCAATGGTCAAAATCTAAAAGGGAGTTCTCAGGTCCTAATGTTAAGAGCAAAAACAGTCTAAAGTAAATCGGACATTACGACGGCTATGTTTACGCGATTACCAATTTTATTCTACTCCAAACCAACCCACAATCAACTCACAATCAACATCCCAACCAAACTCCATCCATAATTCACCATAACAGCCCCAACAAACTCAAAATTATTAATTTATACTATTCTCAAACATGAATTTAAACTATACTTAAGTTCATTAATCAATACTCCAAGAATTACAACTCCAAAACATCACAAAGCCAACTAACCTCTACATACACAACAATCAAGCCTCTCATGAACTATAACAACAAAACTAAACCTAATACTCAAGTAGAGTTAGGGTTTGGAGGGGTTATACCTTCCTTGGAGAGTGGAGAATCAAGTAATTAGATTGGAATCACCCTTAAAAGTCCTTATCCAAGCTTAATCTAAACAAAACCTCAAGAACAAAAATTTTAGTTCTTGAAAAACACTATTCACCATCTTCTTCCATGATTTTTAGGAAGAGATTGTGAATGAATTAGAAGCTCAAACTTATAGGATAGCTATATCTATGCATAAGGAGTCTTAGATAATTACCTTGCTAATTAACAAAGCTTGGAACTAGGATTTTGAATTTTCTTTCTTTGAAAAAGAAAAGAAGCCGAGAGCTTTTGATGAAGAAGGTGAGATAGCTTTGTGTTTTTGGTGAAAATGAATTGTTGGTTGACTTGGTGGATTTGTTTTGTTTTGATCAATTACCTTTTTAACCATGAAAAATTGTGTGGTTATTAATCAACCACACCTCCTTCCCTTATGTCATGCTTAGGTCATCATGTGATATCACTCTCCCACACTTGTCCTCTTCTTATTGGTTTGATGATATCATCATCCCTAACCTCCTTGATTAACTCTTAATTGCTTGCCTAATGACCGCTGATCTGTTATACGGTTCGCTTAACTTTTGTTCTCGTTTATCGTTTGAGGGATCATACCCGGGATCTTATTACTTGGGTTCCCTTAACCTTTCTCAATATATTATATTCCTTTTATGATCATCTCTTAAAATCCTTGAATTTAAATCCTTTTTATCCTGTTACCTTATACTCAATTCTTTCGGTATCTGGTGGATTTTCGGGAAAAATCAAATTGTTCGGATTTGGATTCTGACGATCTTTACATACACTTATTTAACATATAGAGTACTAATACGATCTCAGAATAACAATAAAAGAACCCCTACATAGTGTGGCATGAAAAGTTTTCTTATTCAGCAATATCAGCAAAAACACTATTCATAAGGGTTACAAAAAAAGTTCAAAATTTTGGGGT
This sequence comes from Apium graveolens, assembly GCF_009905375.1. Taxonomy (NCBI): domain Eukaryota; kingdom Viridiplantae; phylum Streptophyta; class Magnoliopsida; order Apiales; family Apiaceae; genus Apium; species Apium graveolens. Next base: position 159,578,780 of record NC_133649.1, on the reverse strand, counting down.
TATTACAGATGAGCAATATCCACCGGGAGAGAAGAAGTCAGAAAAGCTACTCGAGAACTCAAGAAGATATCGACAAGCCAATTCTAAAGAACTGAAGATTGGTGATATCGACAAGTCCTTTATTCACTAGAGAACTCAGAGTTATCGATAAGTCATAGTGAAGATATGAAGACTAGAAATCTCGACAAGCTGAAGACCTCTACAAGTCAAACTCAATATGGAGTGTTAGAGATCTCGATAAGCCTATGTACTTATCGAGATGTCAAGTGTGCTACTAATTCAAACTGGAGATCTCAAGGTACAGTCTCAAAGTACAGAATTGCAGATCAGTTCAATATCCAAGATAAACAATCAACAAACAATCCAACAACTGGATTGACAAGTCTACAAAAAGCAGCTTGAAGAGTGTGCAAGATCAATGGCAAAGATTAACTGACAGAGGAAGATTAAAGTAAACATGGGATGCTAAAGATATGCTAAGACAGAAATGGAAGATCTGTTTTTCTATAAATAGAAATGAAAAGTGACAGTTTAGAAAAGCTAATAGCATGTTTATTATCCACTGTGTAAACCAGCAGTTAACCGAGTTATAAAGTTAACACTGGTCCTCTAGTTAGAAGTAATAATTTAGGTAAATCTCATGTATCACTCTCAAGAAGAAGCTGAGCTCTTTAAAATCAAAGAGCTTAGAAATTCTGTAGCAAAACAGTCTTAATTTTTAATAAAAAAATTAAGTGAGTTTTGAAGATCTGTGTTCTTTATTTTGTGCAAGTTTAATTTCTGCATGAACACTTTTCTAGACAAGATTTAATTTACTTTGTTCAACCATTATCTTTCAAGAAAAGCCTAAAATCAGAAAAACATATTCACTCCCCCTCTGTGTGTGATTTATTATCTAACAAGTGGTATCAGAGCAAAATCTGAAAGTAAATAGATTCAAGATCTTGGTAGAATGAATACACAGAAAATCAGTAGCATCAAAATTCCTACCTTTGACAAAGCTAACTACACTTTTTGGAAAAAGAAAATGATGCTGTTTATCAAGATGGCCAATCCATTCTACATTCATATCCTCAAGAATGGACCCTTCATTCCTGTGGTGAGAATTGAGGAATCATACCAGCTCATTATGCTCCTAAAGATCCAGCTGAGTATTCTGACCCTGAAAAGGAGAAAGTCTCCCTGGACAGCAGCTTGCAATTGATATTAATTGAGTCACTTGAAAATGTGATGTATAATAATATTGTTAACTGTGACACTGCCAAGCAAATATGGGAGAAGATTGAAATACTCTGTGAAGGAACTGAGGAGGTTAGATCTAATCAAAGAAGGATACTGATTTCACAGTATTAAGGTTTCATAGCTAAGCCTAAGGAAAGCATTACTGGTGTGTTTGAAAGATTTAACTAGCTGATAAATGACTTGCAGCTTCATGACAAATACTATGAAGCTGAAGAGGTGAATCTAAAGTTCTTTCTTACTCTCCCTGACCATTTGGAACAGAAAATCTCAGCAATCAGGGAAGGGAAAGACTTGAGCAGAATAACTCTAGAAGTTCTATATGGAATTCTCAAAACCTATGAACTAGAGATGATTCAAAGGCAATCATTGAGACCTGGCCAAGGACATGTTATAGATGGTTCAAGTGCTTTAATAGTAAATAAAGGCCAAACATCTAATGATGAACCAAGAGAAAAATTGCCTCAACAAGTGAGCAGAGAAAAATTGATTCACAGGAGCAAGTCATACTAGAATTGGAAAAGGATGAGTTCTATACTCTTGAAGAACTGGATGAGCTAGATCAGTCAATGGCATATCTGGCTAGAAAATTCTCTAGCATTAGAGTAAGGAAGCCAATATACTTCAAAAATAAAGGACAACCCTTTAACAAAGATAGCAGCTGGAAAGAGAAAGGGAGGTATAATTCTGATAACAGGAGTGGTTACAAAACTGGATCTGTTGACAAATCTAATATAAGGTGCTTCAATTATGATGAACTAGGCCACTTTGCTACAGAATGCAGGAAACCCAAGAAGGAAAAGAAAGATAAAGCGTATCTTGAACTTGAAGCAAAGTATGAAGCTCTTCTGAAGAAACAGCAAAGCAAAGCTTATATTGCAGAAGGTAAAAATTGGGATGACTCTGAAAATGATGAAGATGAAGAACTAGGAAACCATGTACTCATGGCCTTGGAGCAAGGGGAGTCATCCTCATCTAAATCATAGGTACCAACTCTTACCTCCACTGATTTAAATGTGAATCAATATAAGGAAACTATTGAAAAGATGAGCATAAAAATGTTTCACATTCATACAAGCATGGTTGCTGCTAATGAAGAAGTTAGCAGATTAACAAAGTTAAATGAGAAGCTTGAAAGTGAAAAACAAGAAGCTGAATTTTTGACAGTGGAGCTTGAAGCCTTGAAACAAGAAAATGGCTATTTCAAAAACAAGATCAAGTGTGCAAATGAGATTGAGGTTGTGCTAAAGGTAAAACTGGAGAAAAGTGAAGTAAAGTTGAAGTCCTTTAAGAATGCATCTGAATTGGTTGGTCAGTACTACGAGAAAAATAAACTATGTGCAAAAATTGCCATTGGTCTTGATTATGATACCTTAAACAACAAAAAGGAAAACACTGGTGACAAAAGAAAAGCAACAAAGAGTGAAAACATTCCAGCAATGCTGAAAAATGTTGGGTCACCCGTGTTTAAGACTTGTGAGGTAAACTTCAGTGAAGTAGAATTGATTATCAAGCAAGAAATTGCAGATGAGGATAATGAAAAGAAGAATGCAAATTTAATTCAATCTTCTAAGGCTAAAGAAAATCTTATGAACAATCAAAGTACCAAGACTCCGGTCAAAGAAACCAAGATTGAAGATGCAAGAAAGAAGAAGAAAAATAGAGGTGGAAGAATGGGGATAAACAAAAGCAATAATCTTGCCTATGTTGCAGATGTTCCTAGTAAGAAGTGTGGAAAATATGGTTCTACAAATCATTTAACTCACCTTTGTAAAAAAGGGTGTTAGTAAGCCAACAGAAGGAGCTTGCAAATACAATGAAGCAGATTTGAATGATCCCTACTCATTCTATGATAAGTTTGACTGCATCTCTTGCAACTTGAAAGTGATGAAGAGTTGCCACAAACTGAGAGTAGATCTTACAGAATCAAAAATTGAGTCTACATTAGAAAGGGATAGTACACAACAATCATTGAATTCTATTTTATCTGAAATAAATCACTCTACTTCTGTTAAATCAGTTAACAAGAGGAAAGTACTCAACACTGCTTGGGTCACTAAACACACTTGAATCTCATTGTGTGCAGGGCAAAGTGAAGAAAGTCATATGGATCATTGACAGTGGATATTCCAGACATGTGACAGGTGATAGGGCCCTGCTATCACAATTTGAGGAGAAATTTGGCCCATTAGTGACCTTTGGAAATAATAATAAAGGATTCACAATGGGATATGGCATGATTGTTTCTGAAAATGTTTTCATTGATTATGTAGCACTAGTAGATGGTCTTGAGGTGAATCTTCTCAATGTTAGCCAATTTGCAGATAAAGGCTTTGAAGTCTTATTCAACAAAGAAGAATGCACCTTTATCAGCAAGAAAACTGGTGAAATTGCTCTGAAAGGAGCAAGGAAAAGAAGCTTGTTTGTTGCAGACTTGGACTCAACAAATAAGGATGGTATTTGCTGCTTCTATACCAAGGCATCAGAAGAACAAAGCAAGCTATGACATAAGAAGCTGTCTCACTTGAATTTTAAGGCAATTAACAACTTAGTCAAAAAGGAGTTAGTAAGAGACATGCCCAAGCTGGAGTTTGCTCAAGTTGAAGTATGTGATGGTTGTCAAAAAGGAAAGATGAAAAGATCTAGTCACAAGTCAAAAACCATGAATTCCATTAGTGCACCCTTGCAGCTTATTCACATGGACTTGTTTAGGCCAGTAAATGTCTTATCAATTTCAAGGAACAGATATGCACTTGTGATGGTGGATGATTTCTCAAGATACACTTGGGTAGAGTTCATGTACTCTAAATATGAAACTCCACATATCATAATTAAGCACATCAAGAAGATAGAAAAATAGGCTGAAGATTACAATTATGTGAAAAGACTGAGAAGTGACAATGGTATAGAATTCATAATTCCTACATTAAGTGAATTCTGCAAAGGCAAAGGCATTTTTCAAGAGTTCTCAACTGCCAGGACACCTCAACAAAATGGAGTAGTTGAGAGAAAGAACAGAACGTTGGTTGAAGCTGCCAGAACAATGTTGCAAGATGCTAAATTTCCAACAATTTTCTGGGAAGAGGCTGTCAACACTACATGCTATACTCAGAACAAATATCTCATGAACAAGGCAAATGGCAAGTCACCCTACTCAATCATGTCCAAAAGAAAGCCTACTGTAAAGCATCTTCATGTATTTAGAAGCAAGTGTTACATTTTAAAAGACAACTCTGAATATGGGGGGAAATTTGACTCAAAGGTCTTTGAAGCAATTTTTTTGGGATATTCACTGGAAAGAATAACCTACAAAGTCTATGTGATTGATCAAAAGAAGATCATGGAAAGCACATATGTGACCTTTGATGATGACAAGTGTCCAGGCTTGGAATGCCTTGATGATAATGAAGTTGAAGCTCTTGCATTTGAAAACCTCAATATTGATAGTGATTCTGATGGAGAAGTTGAAGTTAATGCACAACAAATGATGAATTAAGAGACCACTGAACATGAAAATCATGGGAATGGAAGCTCATCTCAAACACCTGAATTTGATAGCACAAACTCAGGGGGAGAAAGAGAAGAAGGATCTACCAGTCACACCAATAATGAAGAAAATGATAAAGACACAAGTCAACAAACTCACACAAGGAAGTAGGATAGAAGTCACTCCAGAGAAGCAATTATTGGTGATCCTACTGCTGGTGTGAGGACTAGAAGTGCAACTGCTAATGAGTGCCTACATGCATGTTTTCTGTCCCAAGTAGAGCCTAAGAAAATTGATGAAGCTCTATTGGATCCTGACTGGATATCTGCCATGCAGGAAGAGCTGAATTAGTTTGAAAGAAGCAAAGTCTGGAAGTTAGTTCCTGCACCAAAGAACGGAAGCATTATTGGAACAAAATGGGTGTTCGGGAACAAAATGGATGAAAATGGTATAGTTACCAGAAACAAAGCAAGGTTGGTTGCAAAAGGCTACTCACAAGAAGAAAGGATTGATTATGATGAAACTTTTGCTCCTGTTGCAAGAGTTGAAGCTATAAGAATTTTTCTAGCATTTGATGCACATTTAAATTTTAAAGTGTATCAAATGGATGTCAAAAGTGCCTTTCTGAATGGTGAGCTAGAAAAGGAAGTTTATGTGCAACAACCTCCTAGCTTTGAGGATCCAAAATTTTCTAACTTTATGTATAAGTTACTCAAGGCTCTATATGGACTAAAACAGGCACCTAGAGCTTGGTATGACACACTATCAGATTTCCTATTAAAGCATGGTTTTACTAGAGGAACATAAGACAAGACTCTCTTCTACAAGAAATATGGTGAAGATATGATCCTAGTTCAAATCTATGTAGATGATATTATCTTTGGTTCTACTAATGAGAAGCCGTGCCAAAGATTTTCCAAGCTTATGCAAAGTGAATATGAAATGAGTATGATGGGGGAACTAAGTTACTTCCTTGGACTTCAAGTCAACCAAAGAAGTGATGGTATCTTCATCAGCCAAACTAAATATGTCAAGGATCTTTTGAAAAGGTTTGGAATAGTTGATTGTTCACCTGCATCTACACCTATGTCTACTGTATCAAAGTTGGATGAAGATAAAAAGGGCAAGAGTGTAGATATATCAAGCTATAAAGGGATGATTGGATCATTGCTTTACTTAACAGCAAGCAGACCAGACATCATGTTTGTAACATGTCTATGTGCAAGATTTCAAGCCAATCCAAAAGAATCACATTTGATAGCTGTAAAGAGGATTTTCAAATATTTGAAGGGAACTCCAAACTTGGGATTATGGTATCCTAAGGGAACTGGTTTTGAAGTTGTCGGATACACAGATGCAGATTTTGCTGGATGCAGGGTTGACAGAAAGAGTACCAGTGGAAGCTGTCAATTTCTTAGACAAAGACTTGTATCCTGGTACAACAAGAAATAACAATCTGTATCAACTTCTACAGCTGAAGCTGAATACATAGCTGCAGGAAGTTGTTGTGCTCAAGTGCTTTGGATTAGAAATCAGCTAATGGATTATGGCCTAGTGTTACACAAAATTCCTATCATGTGTGACAATACTAGTGCTATATCTATAGTAGCAAATCCGGTTCATCATTCTAGGACAAAACACATTGATATGAGGTACCGATTTATTAGAGAACATGCTACTAATGGTACCATTGAGCTCATTTTTGTACCAACAGAAAAACAACTATCTGACATTTTTACTAAACCTTTGGATGAAGCAACTTTCACTAGACTTGTAAGTGAAATTGGAATGCTCAATTCTTCATCCTAAGGAAAGAACTCAGCTAATGTTTTGCAGCAGATTAATATCCATTAAATCAAAATTAATTTGATTAAATTGGAAATTAACTGAAATATGGATTATAAATATTTCAGAAAATTGCTGCATATTTATTTTTCAAATTCAAATTAACTTGGTATTTGTCAAATTCTGAGTAAACTGCTTAGTTGTGAATTTATATCCTTAATATGTAAAATTAACTCAAGGCAAAATTACAAAAACCAAAAGTATTTAGAGAACTAAGTTCTCGATAAACATAAATTGACTTCTCGACAAGTCATTTAAGGACTTCTCGAGTGAGTCCTCGATAAGTCAATTAACTAACTCCTCGATAGGTTTAAAATGACTTATCGATAAGTCCTTGTAGAGTTCTCTAATAGTGTTCATTCACAGAGTTCTCTACAAGTACAATTCTTGACTTATCAAAGACTCAGAACTGAGATAATTTAAACTGATAAATTATTTTGGTAAAATACTTTTGGAAAATTTATTCTAATTTTATTTTGAAGTTATTCAAGTAAAAGTTAGAATTAGTTCAGTACAATTTTTGGACAAACTGGGTATTTATTTGATATTTCGATAAGTCAAGTTTGAGTACTCTATAAGAGTAATTTAAAATGACTTCTCGACATGTACTTCACTTCTCAAAATGACTTCTCAATAGACAACTCCAAATGTCTATTTTTGAGTTCTTGACAAGTCATCTATTTTTACTATAAATACCCAGACTTATCGATTATTTTAACTTGGAATTTCTCGAAATTCAAAGCAAACTGAATATTTATTGACTCATATTTTAACTATATGAAGTTAATAAATAACAGATCAAAAGAAGCAAAAAGTATGAAAAACTGAAATAATTTAATTCATAAATTATGTTCAGCAAAATACTTTTGACATACTTTGTCTATAATTACTCTGACTTATTGACATTTATGTGCTTATATTGTTTTTTATGAGTCTAATGTAAGTAGACTAGTAAACTATATGTGATGTTTTGAGAATGTTGATAGTGGTTAAATTTATTTGACTGTATGCTGATAGAAGGAGTTAATTTTTGTTTAGGAAGTACTTGTTTATTTGCATGGGGAATAGTCATCCTATAAAGTGAACTAATATTCTTGAGTACTTGCATGGGGAATAATACCTAGTCATTTCTAACCGTCAAGTATGCTTATGTGATTATTACTCTTATTATCCGGGAAACTCAAGAGTCTATTGGTTTCTATCTTTACTTCCTCTATAAATTAAAACGCTTCACTCTTTATCATCCATCACTAATCCTATTCTTAACAAACATCTAATTTCAAACTCACCTCCTGTTCTCTCTCTCTCTCTCTCATATGGATGCCCCAGTCTTTTATAGAATTATTCATGGAGCGTGCCAGCCTGTCCATCATCTAGATGAAGATCAAATTTACTTTGATCCTTTCGGACTACGTGTCCGTCTCAGGGGGTTGTTTGCAGTCCCTTTGATATTCCACGAGAGATCTTTGATGAACTCTCATGGGATGATCAACTCAACATTCTTTTCTTTGAGATGGAAGTGTCTTTGGAGCAGGAGAGACATGCTAGGTTAGCTGAGCAGCAACGCCTGGCTGCTTTGGAGTTGCAGGAGAGGATCATCTCTCTTGCACACTCCATGTCCAGAGCTTATTAGCGCAGGGCAAGGAGGTTGGAGGCTGAGAAGAAGAAGCACAAATTAGAGTAGTTAGGATTAGGATTTACTTGATGTAATCTGAATCTTAATGTACTCTGTGGTTAATATTAATGAAAATGCTCTTCTTCTCTATCAATTTGTTTTTGTTGCTTGATTGTTTATGTCATGATTGCCTTGTGTTTACAAATTAATTGGTTATTAATTTTCCTGTCATAATGCTTGCAACTGTATGTCTCAATTCTTATGCCTAATCAAAATATATAAATATGTTCAATGCATTACAGATTCAACACAATCCACTCAAACAACAACAAAAAATTCAATTTTTCAATCAACATGTATTTGTGTTAACATGCAGCTAAAACATCTATAAACCAAATTGTAGTTCTCTCAGATACAACAACTCAAACACAAACACAATTCCACTCAGGTGACTCTTAAAAGAAACCTGTTTTACAAAAGGACAATAATTTCATAATGTTCTTCAGAGTGTTTTGTTGATTGAAAAGAGAAACCACCAAACATGAAAAATTTATCAGTCTACTAACTATTCCATGAGTATTCCTAATGCACCTTTATGTGCAAAACAGTCTTCACAGACTGAAAGGTTTAAGGGTAGTACTCCTGAGGGGGAGCTATCTAAATCCTCTCCAATTCAATTGGAGGTTCCATAAAAAGGAACAACTCCCCTCATAACTCTAGCACAAGTTGCCTTAGCAGTCAAGGCTAGAAGTACAATTGCCTATGACAATGTCATGAGAAGGGCAAGTATAATACATTTATGTTTGAGCGGTTCGTTGTACATCCGGAGTAAATTACCTTACACCTTGGTTATCAACATAATCGAAGCAAAAGTATAAATAAGAATGCTGTAAATTTTAATAAAGTTTTAGTAAAAGGAAAATAACATAATAAATATGATTTCTAAGGGATAACATTTGACTTGTCTTAAATATAATTTCATTTTTTATATTAATTGAATATTTAATAATCTTCTAATTAATTAAATTCTACTAAACTAAGTTAAATTAATACATATTTATCTTATTAGTAAATTAATATATTAATAATGGGGAGAAAAAATCTAAAGGACATAGTAGAAAAGTTTTTTATTACTGCACCTCAAAATCACAACATTTAAATGTCAAATTAAAAATTCAACCATATTAATTTAAATATAATGTAAAAATAAGTAGTTATAAAATTTTCAAATAATTTTGTTATTTGAGTGAGTCACTTTATAACAAAAAATAATCATTTAATCTCTACGTTAAAATTATATAAGAAAGTAAAATCATAGAAAATCAATACGATACCACTTGGATTTGCATGAAACTTTTTTTACAAGTATATTTTGAATTAATGTCCACATATGTACAGTTGGATTGTGTAAAATTCTTCAATAAATGTGATTTTAGATCGCACTCATAGAATTTTTTTATCGTACCTTTAGAAATTTCAAGCCCATATAATGTATATATTTAATTTAATTTTCATGAAATAAAATTACAAATTTTAGTTACCAAATCAAAAATGATATTACACAATTTTTTTAATTTAAAAATTAATGAAATAGTTCAAAATGATTCTATAATAGAATCAACCTTATCCAAAATTATTTTACAGTAAAAATTAAATTAAAATTTCCTTTTGCAAATTTTTAGTTTTTTATATTTTACAATATTCAATATAATAATTATTCTAAATTAATATCGATTTCTATATTTTTTAAAATAAAATTTAATAATTTATGATGAGATTCTATTATATAATCAAAGGTTCTGCACCGACATCCATAAAATTCTTTCTTAAGCATTGGCCACTGCAAAGAACTTTCATCCTTTATAATCATTGATTGAATTATTAATATAATGACTATCAAGCATTACATTTAATTTTTTTTAAAATTCATTTACTACCATGTAATTATCGGAGGGATAGTCTACATAATCAGAAATAGGGGTATTCATCAAACCACACAAATCGTACAAACCGCCCGCCCCGCACCGTTTTGCATGATTTAAACTTTTCGTGATATGGTTGTGATTTGCATTTTTTCAAACCGCGCGGTGCGGTACGAATGTACGTTTTCTGATTTTGGACTTTGCTCTCGTGATTCAAACCACACCGCATATTATTATAATATATATAAGGTCTCAATCTACAAAGAACTTTTTATACAGAGAACTAGAGAGAATCATCATCTTAGCCGTCCATTGTTTTAACATCTAAGATTCAATAAAATTGTTGGTGGCATTTTTGTAATTAAAATAAACTTGAAGGCTAATATAAAACTAAACAAAACCACAGACACACCTGTTTAGGCATTTCAACGGATCGGATTTGGATCGGATTCACCTAAATCCATATCCAAATCCATTTGAGTTTATCGGATTCAGATCGGATCGGGTCACAACCCGGATATTTTACATGTCAATCCATATTCGCTCCATTAATTTTAATGGATAACGGATCGAATTTCAGATATCCATTAATTCATTTATATTTAGTATTTACTAATAATTTTTAGCCTATCAACACTCACCCTTATTTAACATGAACAACATGACACTCACTTCACCTTGTAAAACTTTATCTTTAGTTTGATATTCTTTTCTATAGAATTTAAAAGAAAATACATATACATAATTGGAAAAAACATGCACGAGCATTAACTTCCTTATTTTGCGGATAAATAAATTCAGATCAGAATAACTATACTACAGGCTGAATTAATACCAGATTCTAAGTATTAAACATCTGTGTGTATGCAGTAATAACAAGTAATAAGGCATTCCCATCTTAAATGGCTTGAGAGCTAGTAATTTTAGTTTTAGTTTACTATATTGAAGTTCTTAAAATGTGATAGATGCATTCAAAACAAAAACAATCATCAAAACTTCATTCTAATTATCAAATATATTATTTAATAGGAAAACCAACTAAAGAATCAATAAATAAACGTTCCATGATTAATAATGAAGATTAAGATTTAATTTTGGATTGAAGTTGTCGGCCGTGTTTGTGCATCAAACTTGAATAAGGAACACATAAGATCACATTATAAGTATTAGGTTCAGTGTAACGCCCCCGAATCCGGGGTCAGGAACCTGGGTTGTCACGCAATCCTTCAATCATGTGTAACCTGCATTAACTCGATAATCCAAATATTCTATATCACAGACCCCCAATCTCACACACTCACAAGTTATAGATTTAAAAATGACGTACGACAAGTATCATCTGTTATTAAAAGTCAAATGTATTTTACAGGATCTCAAACAATTATTCATAACCTCTACATGAAGTTACAATAATTACGACTGATATCTTATACCTATCTGATACTGTAATATCTCGTAATTTTTAGAATTAGATTAATAATTGAATAATAGAATAAAGAGTATTAAAATTAGAAAAGGACTAGGATTTAAAATTTAATTAGACTAATGGGCCTAAAATTTGGATCAGATTCTAATATGGATAACTTGTAGGTTAAGATATAGGGTTTTGTCTCGTTATAAATACACCATATTCGTCTTCCTCATTTTTAATATAAAAATTCATATGGCTCTTCTCAGCAAAAATCAGCAGTCTTGTAAAATTCGTAGAAAATTCATCGTAAGTCCGAATTCAGTGATCCTAGACTTTTCGGAAAGATCTTTTTGTTCTCTACAACTTTTGTGTTTTGGGTTTTCCAAGAAAACGTTGTTTAGAGTGTCATAACGGCTAAATTCAGATCTGATCAGGTTTTGAGGTAAGTTTAGCTAGTGTTTTATGAAAATTTAGGACCGTTATCACCGGGTTGTAGTGGTCGTAGCATGAATTATGAGTTTCGAATTATTGTTGTTATGTGATTATGTGTATCGAATAAGAAAAAAAACATGTATCGAAAGTGTTTGTTTCGTATATCGTATCGTATATATTATTATATTTTGTTCTATGTGTATGTGTTACTTGGCCTACTAGTTGGATCGATTATTTTCTTGCTGGGCTTCGCCGCTCATTCTTTTATATTTCAGGTTTCGTACGTCGATTTTGGAAGTTGGATAACATTGGAGTTCGAGAACCATAGGTTTGGCCTAGATTGACTTTTGGACTTCCGCTAGTTGCGGTTTTTTAATAGACTCCTTTGTAATAGAATTTCGGTTTAATAATTTGATTATTGTATTTTATTTTAGTTTCGATTTAGATTTTCTAATTTTAATACTCTTTATTCTATTATTCAATTATTAATCTAATTCTAAAAATTACGGGATATTACATACTACCCTCCTTAAAAAGAATTTGGTCCCCAAATTCACAACAATCCTAAAATTCATGAAACGTCTACCCCTTGATCTACCAAAGGTCAAACTATGATCCACAAGATCGAATCCTTGGGAATGTACTAGTCTCATACCTAATACACTCCGAAAGAAAGCCTGCTCTGATACCAACTGCAACAGCCCGCACTTCTGGACCATTAAATCTAAACCAAAACTAAAATAAAATACAATTTACTAATACGAAAATTTATTACAAATGTGTCTATTACAAAAGCGCAGCTAACGGAAGCCCAAAATTTAATATACTCCAATCCTAAGTCCTCGAACTCCGATGATTTCCAACTCGAATCTTATACGAAACCTGAAATATAAAAGAATGAGCGGCGAAGCCCAGCAAGAAAACAATCGATCCAACTAGTAGGCCAAGTAACACATACACATAGAACAAAATACAATAATATATACGATACGATATACGAAATAAACACTTTCGATACATGTTTTTTTTCTTATTCGATACACATAATCACATAACAACAATAATTCAAAACTCATAATTCATGCCACGACAACTACAATCCGGTGATAACGGTCCTAAATTTTCATAAAACTGCCACTACAATCCGGTGACTGCGGTCCTAAGTTCTTATTCGATATTTTCACAAACCATGACATAAATCAGAGATCCAAAATTATCGTTTAGACACTATACATACACATCGATACATATTCTATGACACATAATAATTTTAAATATATCATCACTTGTCCCAAATTTTTATAATCAAATATACACACGTGACATATAGTTTAGAAAACACTAGCAAAATCGATCGAAAACTTACCTCAAAACCTGATCAGATCTGAATTTAGCCGTTATGACCCTCTAAACAACGTTTTCTTGGAAAACCCAAAACATTAAAGTTGTAGAGAACGAAAAGATCTTTCCGAAAAGTCCAGGATCACTGAATTCCGACTTACGATGAATTTTCTACGAATTTTACAAGACTGCTGATTTTTGCTGAGAAGAACCCTACGAATTTTTATATTAAAAATGAGGAAGACGAATATGGTGTATTTATAACGAGACAAAACCCTATACCTTAACCTACAAGTTATCCATATTAGAATCTGATCCAAATTTTAGGCCCATTAGTCTAATTAAATTTTAAATCCTAGTCCTTTTCTAATTTTAATACTCTTTATTCTATTATTCAATTATTAATCTAATTCTAAAAATTACGGGATATTACAGATACTCTGGCACACCTGAGACAAGGCTGCCATGGATTCTCCCCATGACTGCAAGTGACTAAGTCCCACACCGGCATACTGGTTATCTGTTGTGTTGTGTCATTTAAAAGAAAGCAAGAGTGAGCTATAATGCCCAGCATAATAATGTATAGTGTGAAAATGACTATATGATAAACTCACGTAAAACATCATATATGATAATTACGTTTTATTCAAAAATAGTTTTCCTTGGTGACATACACCTTCTCATGAAAACAATTCTTTAGTGAATTTTATTATCCTGCGAATACCTTAATGGTAAACCCAGCACCTAGGCTTGGGTTACAGTATTGCATCACAATTCCAATTGGAAGAATAGGACATTCGTTGGAGCCACCGCATACGATGATCAGTCGTACTACGATAAAAGTAACCTTTTCTACTAGTAGAAGGACGACACCTTCGTATCCCGGTTATTACCCTTGCCGCATACGGGCTATGTGTCCTCATTTCGGGTATACACACACTTCGCAGGTCCTTAGGTACATATTGTACCGTCTTCTACGGTACCAGTAGTCTATCCCATACATGAAGTACTTGGATCCTACCCCTCCCTTGTCCTTTAGGAAATCCTATCATATCTCGAGAACTCGAACCACATCGAAGTTCCCCCAAGCATTTTGCTTGTTGATAGGCATAGTTTTACTTCATATATATATATATGTACTTCCGAAAGTTTTCGGAGGAAGTACTAAGGATGTGAGTTGACCGTTGTCAACAGATAATTAAATAGGGGGGGAGTTTCTCTTTGAAACTATATTCAAAATATAAAAAAAAGTCGAGATAATATTCTCCGACGATCTGAAATTATTCGAATGATTTTTCGAAAATCATAAAGTATTTTAAATCAGGTTCTACAATTTTTAAATCATGATTAAACCATTTAAATAACTAATGCTTAATAATCAAATATTAATCGTTGAATAATTAAACCTCGAATAATTATATTTTTAAAAGAATATTTGAAATAATATTCCTCAACTAATTTATAATTAAGTAATATAATAATCTTTAATATTTAATCGAGTCTAAAATAATTATTCACTAGAGAATACTTCTCCCATAATAAATGAATAGTAAATAGATATTTATTATTCGAACGATAAAGTATAGTTGAGGGAATACAATATTTGGAAATCGTTTTAATAAAAGCTCGAGGTGTTTAGTATTTTGTAAGTGAACGTCGAGTCCTTTTAAAACGTACTACTATGGACCTTTAATCGTCCTATAATATCACAAGGATGATTTCCGGGTTTATATTTTATAAAACAAAACTGTCCGACTCTTGGTCTTACGACTTATACATCACGCTCTACTATAGCGCTAATATTCTTAAATAAAGCATCTCCGGAATACTTCCGGGTTTTCATTAATTTTTACTGACCGATCCCCGGTCTAAAATATATACAAGCCACATTACTCGCTAGCGTTAACGTTCTCAATTATAAACTCCTCCGGGATACCTCCGGGTTTTTATAAGCTTACACCGACCGACTCTCGGTCTAAACATAACATTTCGAATTCAGGTATGAACATATACTAGAAATTATCAACAATTGAGTAATGTAATACATTTCAAACTTTGTAAAATAGTTTAAAGCAATCTCATGCATATATCACAGTTTTGTAAAATATTCACAACACAACAGTTCTTAAAAGGTGGGGTTTAAAAACTTGCCTGGGTATCTCGAGGTGGAGGATGCTCTAGGTTCCGCTCAGAAATCTATAATCATAACATAATTCACTTCGTTAGGTCCCGTTCTAATTTACGGCTACCCGCACTCATGCGCTAATTATTATGCACCCTCTCAAATTATTTTATTCTTATTATTCATTTAAGTCCTTATTCACATCATGGTCTCTTCATTTTTCAAAGAATCTTAAGTTCATTTTCATTTTCGCCGTCGGCTCCGCTTATGGATTCTACGGTTTCTAATCGCGCGGTCTCGGCTCCAATATTTTTATAAAACTGAAAAAACATTATTTTCACTTAAAAGTTTTATGGCAGTTAGGAAACTCAATATTCTAATGTCTGTAAAAATTTCATGATTTATGAACACTTTTAAGTCGATCCTTTATATTTTCAAAGTTCGTGATTCGTAGCCATTTTTGTCGCGTAAATCACTTTTAGTAAAACGGTCATAACTTTTGATCCATAAATATCAAGCGATTCATGCGCCTAAATGATCCTTATAATATTGTCCATAATAATCAAGGTTCATTTCTCAAGAAACTATAGTTTACATCCTCGGGACTTTCTGCAGAATCTTAAAGTTACGTTTTGTTCATTTTAGTGAGATTACGTTTACGATCAGAGTTTCGTTTACGCTTTAAATCTTTATACTATCACCAGCAATCAACATATCATCATCAACACTCTAAATCCTCTCAAGAACATTATGTTCTTGAGGCAACAACAATCAACCTTAAATCTACTTAGCTAAACATCAAGATTTCAACCACCAAAACTATGTTGACCACTACATACTAAGAGGATCTTGAACTTAAATCTTAAATAAATTTAGGTCAAAGATTTTTACCTTTATTGAGAGCTTGAGATGTGTTATTGAGGATGGGGGAGACTTGGGAGTTCTTGGTATGGTTTTTGGAACCTAAAACCACCATTGAAATCAAGAAACCGAAGAAGAGTTACTATTCATATTATTCACTAGCAACTTTCTTGATTTTATTTCACCCAACAAACCTTGATAGAAAGAGATCAAAGAATTATCTTACCTTGGTTTGGTTCTTGGGAAGCTTGAAAATTAAGGGGAGGATTTAACCATGGCTAGAACTTGGAGATTTGATTTTGAATTCCTTGGTGAAGAAGAAGAAGCCGAATGGAAACAATGAAGAAATGGGGAGAGTTTTTATGCTTGCTTCCTTGGTTGCTTCTTGGTTGCTTCTTGGAAATGAGGTTGTGATAGCTTGTGATATCTTATATTGATTGATATCTTATATTGATTGATATCTTTTAGTTTAGGATCCTAGGTTTATTCTTGTTGCCAAATCCATGGACAAGAAAACTAGCTAACCTTGTAGTTTGTAAGCTAATCTACTTAACTTAGCCCTTTAGCTCACTATTTGCTTAGCCTTGGTTGATCATCCTATCTCTAGCTCACTATTTGATAAAGTAACCATGGTTACTTTCTTACCATGGTTAGTTAATGCGTTACATTTATTTAATCGTTTGCGCATTCGCTTTAACGTTTTCGAAATACTTACTCGTAAATGGTTCGCGACGTAATTCCTTATATTTTGAATTATCATACTTAAATATAAATCCGTAGGGTTTTAAATTCATAATTATATTATGATTCCCGTAATCCTCGATGATTCGTAAATATGGTCGTTTTGCAAAGTTCGTTTTCTTCGAAAACTATTAGCGTTTACATACACTCATTTGGTACGTATAATCATATTATCAACTCCGAAACTCATTTTCTCATGCACAACATAATGTGGGCTAAAGGTTTTTCCCCGTCCGTCAGGGTTACTGTAACGATCGAGAAATTACGCTTGTATTATGTCATAATAGAGATAAATTATTTGTATTATTATGTGATTAAATGTGTTGAGTCATTAAACCCTAACTTCTATGTGTTACGTGTTGTCTGTTTTGATCCAAACGTGTTTTGGATATTTATTGAGTGTTTTATCGTAAGTTATATATTTTATATCAAAACCCGTACAGCTCAAAACCATGTTTTAAAAGCCTGTATTTCAAACAAAATCATTGGCCCTATTTTGCCAAAAATGCCCTATACCATATCGTTATTCTGAACCCCTAGACGTTTTACAAATTTACCTTTTTTCGCGAAAAATGACTTTTCCGGACCCCTTCGGGTACCAAAAACCCCACAAAAATCACATTTTTATTTTTATATGATCATGAAATTATCATACATCATTTTTCTTTGCATTTTTGTAATATTCACAATTTTTGGGAATTTTTGACATTAATTTTGTATTTATTGGATATTTAAAAATTCATTAGTAATACCCAAAAATTATAAAAATTGTGGCCAAATATTTTTATTAGGAGTGTAATTAGCCCCTTAATTTTATTTGGGAGTATTATTTTGTATAAATATAAATAGCTAATTATTAGTAATTAATTAGTTAATTAATCATAAAAAAATCAGAAAATCAAGAAAATCCCCAATTCTCTGAAATTAGGGTTTGGAGTTCTTGGAATCAAACCGGATTTTGATCATGATTCTGTTAACCAAATCAGTCATGTGAGTATCCGTTTTGAAGCTGATTTATTGTAGTTTTCGATTATGTAATCAGTTTTGTTGTCTGATTTCTTGATTTTAATTTCGTAATTTTCAGATTATTGCTTGAATTCGGGTTTTTCGATTGAGTGTTTGTTAGATGATTTCGTTGCCATGAGGGTGTAGATCGTTAAATTTCTGATTAAACGGCACCGGTTTCGTGCTTGTTGGTGTCTGTTTTGTGCTCGCCGGAAAGCGGCGACGCCGCCGCTGTTCTTGCGTTTCCGGCGTCGTGGTCGCTGAACGAAGGAGGAGATAGGCTGGGGTTGGTCTCGAAGCTTTGGCGAGGAGAAAACGGAGCAGAACAAGCCTGGAATTGTGTTGGTGGTTCGCCGTTTGAATCGCCGGAAAAATCAGCCCGCCGGCGTCGGGTTTCCGTCCGGCCGGCCACGTTCTTCGCAACCCGGGTTCGACCCGGTTTCCAACCCGGTTTCGACCCGGGGTTGATCCTAAAAACCCTAACCCTGTTCCTGTTGTAATGTTTTTGATATATTATTTATTTTTTATATTTTATAAAATCAGAAAATTAGTTTTAGTAATTCTAAAAATTAAATAAAAATCAGTTTTAAATTCTGAAAAATATTATTATTAATTTCTAAATTATTTTATTAATTTATAAATTTGAATTTAATTATTAAATTATTTATTTAATTATTTATCTAATTATTTATTAGTTATCTAATTAATTAATAATTAGGTAATTAATTAATAATTAGGTAATTAATTAATAAATAAGGATTAAATAATGCGATTAATAATCCGATAATTAGTTAATATTACGAGTAACTCGTATTTATACGAGTAGTGATTCGATAATTAAAATTATTATTCGAGTGATAATTTTTCGAAGAATATCGTAATAATTGTTCATAGCGTATAATTAAATACAGATTAATAAATCGTACAAGTAATAATAATAATGATAGTTCGATAGTATTCGAGAATTGCGAGTAGCTCGTAGTTATACGAGTAGTTAATCATTGAGTTAGATTATAATTCGAGTAATTAGTGTTTATTCGATAAATAGCGTATCAGTTAGTTGTATCGATTGTTTATTTATAAATAATCGATCTAATCCAATAAGTAATGATAATTTGTAAATAATTGTAATAAATAGTAATTAATCCTAATAATTAGGGATTAATTATTTTAAAATATAATAATTATTAGTTAATTATTTAAAAATGTAATTAAGGATTATTTAATTATAATTAATTATTAATTAATTAAATCTTGTCTAATTCATAATAATTAAACCGTTAGTCCGATTTGAGCGAAACGAGGACCCCGAGACTCAGAAAAATGAAACGAATCCAATAAAAATAATTGTAAGTTATAATTTCTTCCAGAAGAGAGTGGTCTTGTGTTAGTTAATGGTTTATAGACCCTAATAGGGGTATAATCGAGTCAAATAAATCCCGAAAAATTGTAATAAAATCAGATAGGGTTAGTTATTATAAATATGAGTCTAGTATCTATTCTAAAAATAATTATAAGTATAAAAAAATCTATTATGTGCTTTATATGCTATGTGCTTTATGTGGTTATGTGAACCTTACGTGCTATATAGTTATATATGTGTATATATGCGAGTCAGATAGAAACGCATGGGTAGACTGATAGAGTTGCGTAGTATCAATTCGAGATACACGTATATAGTAAGTTATCTAAACGATTATCTTTCTATGATTGGTTCAGTGTCAGCAAGGCATAGCAAGCTAGAGACCGAAGGTGGTGAGTTGAACCAGGTTAAGTACGCGCAAGGCAAGTTTTCCCCTATTCTAAATTCAGAATAGTGAATTATATCTCATTTTCCCATATCAGTTATCTTTGATAAATTTTGTTCATATACACTGTCACGAAATTATTGAATCTTGTTTCTATTTCACTTTGATTCCTGATTTCTCCCAATTTATTGAATCCTTTATTTGTATTCCTATACTTTTACCCTTATTACGTATACTTTGATATATCCTAGTATTGGGATACATCAAAAGCATTCCGATTATTCCGGATGCTACGCTTTGGACTGGATGGTTACTATATGGGCCGGGTTTTACCCAGACCTTTAATTAATAGGCCATAGTTTCCTGAGTACTCCTTATGTTGGTTGGGTCTATGCAGTTGGGTATAGATCCGCACTGTATCCTGACTGATCAGCAGGTTATAGTGCATATGTTGGTTCTTATTTCCAGTCTTATTCATTTGGTACTTGCCAGTGTTGGCAAATTATTATCCTATACAGATACATATGGTTGTTCAAACCAGCAGCTTATTGGTTCACTTATTTCTCTCTCTTTATACTATATATATATTGTTGCAGGCTTGTTGGGCAATTTTGGCTCATCCCTTTTTATTGTTATTCCTTTTGTTTTACAGTTAAGGTAGAGAATGAAACCCATCACGACCCGCGTAGTCAAGAAGCGAGTCAAGTAGCGGGACCCTCTTATACCAAGAGTATTCCTTCCTATTCCCGAAGAGAGCTTTGAGTTACCAGATCAGGTGTAATAGGATAAGTAGTAATGTTGGGTTGAATAAAAGTTTTGTGTGGTTTGAATAAAAGTTGTGTGCAGAGAATGTAGATAGAATAAAGTTTTTGTAACAAAGAGAGTTCTTGAGACGAATTGTTTTGTTTGGGTTTGTAATAAAGTTAGTGTGTTGTTCTTGTTTTCAACTCTTAACCTTAAAAGATCCTAAGTAGCAGTAGTTCGGGGTAATTATCATATTTATATTATGCTTGTGCAGGTTTATTTTGTAGTTGTTATTAATAATGCCCCAAATATATACCCCGGATTTGGAGGGTGTTATAGTTGGCATCAGAGCTTAGGTTTTGACCCTTGAAAACAAGAACGTTAGGATTAAGATAAGATAGGAAGATCAGATAAGATAGAAGTAAGAGTGTTAGGATTGTCTATTTATATGATTAGAAGTTATGAGTTTTAGGATTATGATTTGATTATTTTTGTGTTATTATTGTTATGTATATTAGATGGCTTCTTTATCATCGTCTACGGAGCGGACCGAGACAGATCCTGTGGTTGCACCGGTAGTGGCTCCAGTGTTAGAGCAGATTTTTCCTCCATTGCCACCACCTCCACTATTGCCACCTGGACCAGTACCAGAGATGCCACTTCCCCCAGAGGTACCAGATTTTGTAGATTATTTTCCATATTTTGAGCCAAAGATACCAGATTTTCCACCACTAGAGTTCCCGATGTTCGATATTCCTGACATGATTAGTGGGAGGATCTAGAGCCCCAGATTCCTATGCCACCAGTCGAGATTCCAGAGATTCCACCGATGGAGCCTGAGGCAGAGCCACCAGTGTATGCACCTATGGAGCAGCCTGTCTTATTTCCTGCCCCTTTAGCTATCTATGCCCCTGTTCCCGGGGTATATCAGTTTCCACAGCCGGAGTTCATGGACGAGGTAGTAGTAGATGGGCCATTACCTTCTCGAGGTTCCCGCACGGATCTTCGTGAGCATCATACAGTTACATATCAGCGTTTTCAGGCAGAGAGAGAGGAGATGATTAGATGGCAGAACCAGTGTAGAGAGATCCTTGGATTGTTTGAGACCCAGGCGGATTGTCCTGTTCAAGCACTTCACCCAGACTACATATTGAGGGAGAGGTTACGCCAGATTCACAGAGTTAGTTCTCAGCAGCTTACTGATCTGAGGCAGCAGGATATGAGTGCAGAGGCAGCATACCGTAGGGAGATGGGACTTACTGAGGTAGTGTTAGAGGCATTGCAGGAGGAGCTGAGCCATGTGCCATCAGGATTCTGAGACTAGCAGACGGAGGAGTGTTGTATCTTGTATATTTTTGTAGATAGAGGCAACATAGTATTGTATGACTAGTTTGTATGAGTGTAGCTACTAATTTTGACTGATAGTAGTAGCAGTACGACTGACATATCATAGGCTTTTGTATCAAGCATTGACACCTGCAGCTGGTGTCCTACCCATATATATAAGATGAATATTTTCATGTTTTCTTTATTTTCCAGTCATTTAAGCATTTACATTTATTTCATTGTTTTACCATTACATATTTTAAAGATGTTGTTTTATTTACAATCATGTTGTACCCTTTATGTTTTAAAATTTTTAAAAGTACTTTAAAAAAAAGGGATTTATTTACACATCGCACTGTTTTATTCATTTAGATATTTAATAAATTGTTTTCTTTCCCCATATCAACTATTTTAATGATGTTTTAATACTATAAAGACCGTTTCCATTTCATAACACCTGTTTAGTATATTGTTATTGAGAGAACCCCTTTGTTTTATTATCAGAAAGATGGCACCTAAAAGAAAAGCACGACCCGACTCGTCTAACAAAAATACCGAGGGCCAAAACAATAATAACCAAATGGATCAGATGTTTATCTCATGCAACAGCAGATGCTGATGATGCAACAATAAATGCAGCAGTAACAACAGCAGTTCCAATAACAGATGTTACATCAAGCCGCTCATCCAGGACATCAAGTACCAGCAGCAGCACCTACAGTCACTTTCAAGCAATTTCAGGCGGTAAAGCCTCCGGAATTTGTTGATTTCACAGATCCTACAAAGGCGAGAGCTTGGCTGAAGGAAATGGAAAAAGGCTTTTACGTTGGTGAAAGTTGAGGAAGAACAGAAGACGGATTTTGCCAGCTACTTTCTGAAAGGTGAAGCCAATTACTGGTGGGAATCGAAGAAAGCTTTGGAAGGGGAAGATGTGGTGACCTGGGATAAATTCACTGATCTTTTCCTGGAAAAATATTTCCCTCATTTTATGAAGAACCAGATGGAGATCAAGTTCTTGGAACTGAAACAAGACAACTTATCGGTCGCGGAATATGAGACCAAGTTCATTGAATTGGCCAGATTTATTCCTGAGCAAGTGGATACGGATGAAAAGCAGGCCAAGAGATTCCAGCAGGGACTGAAGCCATGGATTCGTAGCAGAGTAGTTGTATTTGAGCTAACGACTTATACGGCTATTGTTCAGAAGGCCATGATCATTGAAGGTGAGAGTGAAGCAGCTCAGAAAGAGAAGGGACCAGGAAATTTCCAGAACCGTTTCAACAGAAGGCCGAGATTTTAAGCCCGAGGAAAAATAAATGCCAGGAGACCAGAACAAAATAACCAGAGGATGGGTAATCGACTTCCTACCCCAACTCAGCAAAGACTTATCCGACCGCCTATACCTGATTGTAGAATATATGGTAAAAGGCATACGGGAATTTGCAACAAGCCAAATGTCACGTGTTTCAAGTGCAAGCAAATGGGACACTACTCTGGAGAATGTCCGATGGGAAGAGCAGAGGTCACTTGTTTCCAGTGTGGAAGAAAAGGACATATTTCCAAGGACTGCAGAGGAGTTGCAATGGCCGCTAGTATTCCAAGGGTTTTAGCATTACCTCCACCTCCATTACCACCCCAAAATCAGCCTAGGGCAAGGACTTTCAACATGTCAATGAAGGAAGCAGTACAGAGTCCGAATGTGGTTGCAGGTACGCTCCCTGTGAATTCCGTAAATGCTCTAGTGTTGATTGATTCAGGAGCTACCAGATCTTTTATTTCTGAAAATTTTATCCCTAAGATAGACTGTGAAACTCAGTGGTTAGATGAAGTGATAGTCATAAAATTAGCAAATGATGATCATGTTATGGTAGATCAAGTATGTCCAAGTTGTGATATTGAGATAGGGAGATGTCATTTCTCAGTTGATTTGATACCTTTCAGGTTAGGAGAGTTTGATGTTATTTTAGGAATGGATTGGCTAGCTAGTAATAATGCTCAGATTGATTGCGCAAATAAGAAAGTGAAATTGCAAACTGAAGAAAATAAAACGATAACATTTAAAGGTGAAAAGCAAAAGTAGAAATTCCTAACAATGATGCATACAAGACGATTGTTACACCAAGGATGTCAAGCCTATTTAGCCTACGTATTGGATACCAACAAAGAAAGTCCGAAGATTGAAGATATTCCTGTAGTTTGTGAGTTTCCCGACGTCTTTCCAGATGAACTTCCAGGACTTCCACCAGATCGAGAAATCGAGTTCACTATTGATTTGGCGCCAGGGACTGAACCAATTTCGAAAGCTCCATATCGAATGGTACCTGTTGAAATGAAAGAATTAGCAAAGCAGTTGCAAGAACTTCTCGACAAAGGAATCATAAGGCCAAGTGTATCTCCATGGGGCGCACCAGTATTGTTCGTGAATAAGAAGGACGATAGTATGTGACTGTGTATTGATTATCGTGAGCTGAACAAGTTAACTATCAAGAATAAATATCCTTTACCTCGCATCGATGACTTATTTGATCAACTAAAAGGAGCAACATGGTTTTCAAAAATTGACTTACGATCAGGCTATCATCAGCTAAAGATCAAGGCAGAATATATTTCAAAGACTGCGTTCAGAACGAGATATGGACACTACAAATTTCTTGTGATGGCTTTTGGATTGATGAATGCACCTGCAACGTTTATGGATTTGATGAATCGAGTATTCAAGAAGTATATGGATAAGTTTATCATTGTATTTATTGATGACATCTTAATTTATTCAAAGACGGAAGAAGAACATGCAGTGCACTTAAGAACGACACTAGAGATATTACTGAAAGGAGCAGCTTTATGCGAAATTTTCAAAATGTGAATTTTGGTTGAAGGAAGTGCAGTTTTTAGGACACATCATTAGTATTGAAGGAATTCAAGTGGATCCCGCAAAGATTGAAGCTATTTTAAATTGGGAAAGACCAACGATGCCAATTGAAGTCAGAAGTTTCTTGGGATTAGCCGGTTATTACAGAAGATTCGTTAAAGATTTTGCAAAGATAGCCACACCATTGACGAAGTTAACGCGAAAGAATGAAAAGTTCGAATGGAACGAGAAATGTGAAGCAAGTTTACCAAGAATTGAAGAATCGACTAGTAACTGCACTTGTGCTTATATTACCTGATGATCAAGGAAACTTTGTCATATACAGCGATGCTTCGTATCGAGGACTTGGATGCATTTTAATGCAACTATGGAAACGTGATCGCATATGCTTCTAGACGGCTAAAGCCGCATGAACAAAAATATCCGACGCACGATCTTGAACTAGAAGCAATTGTGTTCACACTGAAGCTTTGGAGACATTATCTGTACGGTGAAAGATGTGAGATTTATACAAATCACAAAAGTTTGAAGTACATTTTTACCCAGAAGGAACTTAACATGCGACAACGACGTTGGCTAGAGTTAATTAAGGATTACGACGTTTCAACCAATTATCATCCAGGTAAGGCCAATGTACTAGCGGATGTGTTAAGTCGAAAGGAATGATTGAACCTGTTAACGTCTTCAGAGGACATAATCAGGGAATTCGATAAATTGGAGATTGAAGTTCGTGTACCAGAAAGTTCTACCGAAATGAATTACGCTATGACTTTTCAGCCAGAACTATTGGAGAAAATAAGAAGGTGTCAGGAAGAAGTAATGGACCAGGATATCGAGAATTTAATAGGAGAAGAGATTACCAGTCAGAAGGACGCTAAAGGAATTTTTCGTGTTGCTTCGAGAATCTGGATACCTAACGTACCGTAACTAAAAGCGGAAATTTTACAAGATGCTCATAGTTCAAGATATGCGATTCATCCCGGAAGCACAAAGATGTATAGAGAGCTGAAGGAAAATTTTTGGTGGCCGAATATGAAGAAAGAAATAGCGGAATGGGTCAGCAAGTGTTATACGTGCCAAAGAGTGAAAGCTGAACATCAACGTCGAGCGGACTATTACAACCATTAGATATTCCCGAATGGAAATGGGAGCACTTAGCTATGGATTTTGTAGTGGGACTTCCAAGGACAAAAGCAAATCACGATGCAATTTGGGTTATCATTGATCGATTGACGAAATCAACACATTTTCTTCCGATTAACGAAAGATTTTCACTGGACAAGTTAGTGCACTTATATCTCAAGGAAATCGTAATGCGTCATGGAGTACCCGTATCGATTGTATCAGATCGAGATCCCCGTTTCAATTCGAGATTTTGGAGACAATTCCAAGAATGTCTAGGAACGAAGCTGAACATGAGTACTGCTTATCATCCACAAACGGACGGGCAAAGTGAAAGGACAATTCAAACAATCGAAGATATGTTACGTGTATACGCAATAGACTTTGAAGGCAATTGGGACGAGCACTTACCGCTAGTGGAATTTTCTTACAATAACAGTTATCAAGCGAGTATTGGGATGCCACCTTATGAAGCTCTATATGGAAGAAAATGCAGATCACCTACCTGTTGGGATGAAGTGGGAGAATGTAAAATTCTAGGTCCAGAACTGATTCAGCAGACCAAGGAAAAAGTAGAACTGATCCGCAAGTGACTTGAAGCAGCGCATAATCGACAGCGTAAATATGCAGATCTATCTAGAAAGGATATGGACTACCAGGAAGGAGATCATGTATTGCTAAAGGTATCACCATGGAAGGGATTAGCTAGGTTTGGAAACAAAGGCAAATTGAAACCTCGCTACGTCGGACCATTTGAAATTTTGAAGAAAATTGGGAAGGTTGCGTACGAATTAGCTTTACCACCCCATATGCAGCATATTCACAACGTATTTCATGTATCTATGCTTAAGAAGTACAACTCTGATACAAGGCATGTAATAGAATATGAACCAATAGAACTTCAAGCAGATTTGTCGTATGTAGAACAGCCGATAAGAATTCTAGATCGACAAGAGAGGGTATTAAGAAATAAGTCTGTGTCATTAGTGAGAGTTTTGTGGAGAAACCCAGTGGTTGAAGAATCAACCTGGGAGCTCGAGAGTGAAATGTTAGAAAAGTATCCTCAGTTGTTTGCATAGTGTGATTCTGAGGAAAAAATCCTGTTAAGGAGGGGAGAATGTAACGACCGAGAAATTACACTTGTATTACATCATAATAGAGATAAATTATGTGTATTATTATGTGATTAAATGTGTTGAGTCATTAAACCCTAACTTCTATGTGTTACGTGTTGTCTGTTTTGATCCAAACATGTTTTGGATATTTATTGAGTGTTTTATCGTAAGTTATATATTTTATATCAAAACCCGTACAGCTCAAAACCATGTTTTAAAAGCCCGTATTTCAAACAAAATCATAGGCCCTATTTTGCCAAAAATGCCCTATACCATATCGCTATTCTGAACCCCTAGACGTTTTACAAATTTACCTTTTTCGCGAAAAATGACTTTTCCGGGCCCTTCGGGTACCAAAAACCCCACAAAAATCACATTTTTATTTTTATATGATCATGAAATTATCATACATCATTTTTCTTTGCATTATTTTAATATTCACAATTTTTGGGAATTTTTGATATTAATTTTGTTTTTATTGGATATTTAAAAATTTATTATTAATACCCAAAAATTATAAAAATTGGGGCCAAATATTTTTATTAGGAGTGTAATTAGCCCCTTAATTTTATTTGGGAGTATTATTTTGTATAAATATAAATAGCTAATTATTAGTAATTAATTAATTAATTAATCATAAAAAAATCAGAAAATCAAGAAAATCCCCAATTCTCTGAAATTAGGGTTTGGAGTTCTTGGAATCAAACCGGATTTTGATCATGATTCTGTTAACCAAATCAGTCATGTGAGTATCCGTTTTGAAGCTGATTTATTGTAGTTTTCGATTATGTAATCAGTTTTGTTGTCTGATTTCTTGATTTTAATTTCGTAATTTTCAGATTATTGCTTGAATTCGGGTTTTTCGATTGAGTGTTTGTTAGATGATTTCGTTGCCATGAGGGTGTAGATCGTTAAATTTCTGATTAAACGGCACCGGTTTCGTGCTTGTTGGTGTCTGTTTTGTGCTCGTCGGAAAGCGGCGACGCCGCCGCTGTTCTTGCGTTTCCGGCGTCGTGGTCGCTGAACGAAGGAGGAGATAGGCTGGGGTTGGTCTCGAAGCTTTGGCGAGGAGAAAACGGAGCAGAACAAGCCTGGAATTGTGTTGGTGGTTCGCCGTTTGAATCGCCGGAAAAATCAGCCCGCCGGCGTCGGGTTTCCGTCCGGCCGGCCACGTTCTTCGCAACCCGGGTTCGACCCGGTTTCCAACCCGGTTTCGACCCGGGGTTGATCCTAAAAACCCTAACCCTATTCCTGTTGTAATGTTTTTGATATATTATTTATTTTTTATATTTTATAAAATCAGAAAATTAGTTTTAGTAATTCTAAAAATTAAATAAAAATTAGTTTCAAATTCTGAAAAATATTATAATTAATTTCTAAATTATTTTATTAATTTATAAATTCGAATTAAATTATTTAATTAATTATTTAATTATTTATCTAATTATTTATTAGTTATCTAATTAATTAATAATTAGGTAATTAAATAATAATTAGGTAATTAATTAATAAATAAGGATTAAATAATACGATTAATAATCCGATAATTAGTTAATATTACGAGTAACTCGTATTTATACGAGTAGTGATTCGATAATTAAAATTATTATTCGAGTGATAATTATTCGAAGAATATCGTAATAATTGTTCGTAGCGTATAATTAAATACAGATTAATAAATCGTACAAGTAATAATAATAATGATAGTTCGATAGTATTCGAGAATTGCGAGTAGCTCGTAGTTATACGAGTAGTTAATCGTTGAGTTAGATTATAATTCGAGTAATTGTGTTTATTCGATAAATAGCATATCAGTTAGTTGTATCGATTGTTTATTTATAAATAACGATCTAATCGAATAAGTAATGATAATTTATAAATAATTGTAATAAATAGTAATTAATCCTAATAATTAGGGATTAATTATTTTAAAATACAATAATTATTAGTTAATTATTTAAAAATATAATTAAGGATTATTTAATTATAATTAATTACTTATAATTAATTATTAATTAATTAAATCTTGTTTAATTCATAATAAATAAACCGTTAGTCCGATTTGAGTGAAACGAGGACCCCTAGACTCAGAAAAATGAAATGAATCCAATAAAAATAATTGTAAGTTATAATTTCTTCCAGAAGAGAGTGGTCTTGTGTTAGTTAATGGTTTATAGACCCTAATAGGGGTATAATCGAGTCAAATAAATCCCGAAAAATTGTAATAAAATCAGATAGGGTCAGTTATTATAAATATGAGTCTATTATCGATTCTAAAAATAATTATAAGTCTAAAAAAATCAATTATGTGCTTTATATGCTATATGCTTTACGTGGTTATGTGAACCTTACGTGCTATATAGTTATATATGTGTATATATACGAGTCAGATAGAAACGCATGGGTAGACTGATAAGGTTGCGTAGTATCAATTCGAGATACACGTATATAGTAAGTTATCTTAACAATTATCTTTCTATGATTGGTTCAGTGTCAGCAAGGCAGAGCAAGTTAGAGACCGAAGGTGGTGAGTTGAACCAGGTTAAGTACGCGCAAGGCAAGTTTTCCCCTATTCTAAATTCAGAATAGTGAATTATATCTCATTTTCCCATATCAGTTATCTTTGATATATTTTGTTCATATACACTGTCATGAAATTATTGAATCTTGTTTCTATTTCACTTCGATTCCTGATTTCTCCCAATTTATTGAATCCTTTATTCGTATTCCTATACTTTTACCCTTGTTACATATAATTTGATATATCCTGGTATTGGGATACATCAAAAGCATTCCGATTGTTTCGAATGCTACGCTTTGGACTGGATGGTTACTATATGGGCCGGGTTTTACCCAGATCTTTAATTAATAGGCCATAGTTGCCTGAGTACTCCTTATGTTGGTTGGATCTATGCAGTTGGGTATAGATCCGTACTGTATCCTGACTGATCAGCAGGTTATAGTGCATATGTTGGTTCTTGTTTCCAGTCTTGTTCATTTGGTACTCGCCAGTGTTGGCAAATTATTATCCTATACACATACAGATGGTTGTTCAAACCAGCAGCTTATTGGTTCACTTATTTCTCTCTCTTTATACTATATATATATATTGTTGCAGGCTTGTTGAGCAATTTTGGTTCATCCCTTTTTATTGTTATTCCTATTGTTTTACAGTTAAGGTAGAGAATGAAAACATCAGGACCCGCGTCGTCAAGAAGCGAATCAAGCAGCGGGACCCTCTTATACCAAGAGTGTTCCTTCCTATTCCCGAAGAGAGCTTTGAGTTACCAGATCAGGTGTAACATGATAAGTAGTAATGTTGGGTTGAATAAAAGTTTTGTGTGGTTTGAATAAAAGTTGTGTGCAGAGAATGTAGATAGAATAAAGTTTTTGTAACAAAGAGAGTTCTTGAGACGGATTGTTTTGTTTGGGTTTGTAATAAAGTTAGTGTGTTGTTCTTGTTTTCAACTCTTAACCTTAAAAGATCCTGAGTAGCAGTAGTTCGGGGTAATTATCATATTTATATTCCGCTTGTGCAGGTTTAGTTTGTAGTTGTTATTAATAATGCCCCAAATCTATACCCCGGATTTGGAGGGTGTTATAGTTACTATTCATTAAACCTTTTACAAGGTCTCAAAAATTCAAGTTAATATATTACTATTCATAAAGGTCTTTTACCGATGTAAAAAATTTGGGTTCTTACATTCAGGGTTAGGCTTGTCAACTAGTTATATACTTAGATTTTACTATTTATTATAAATATATTTGTTAGATATTAAGTACAACACGGGGGGGGGGGGGTGAATGTGTTTTTTTTTTTAATTTTAGGCTTTTTTAAACTATTTGGATAAGGTGAACAAAGCAATCTAACTTGTAGAAATATTGTGTTTAATATAGTCAATAAAGCATGTTCAACAAACACAATATTTTTAAAACTCACTTAACTTTGTATTAAAATTAAGTATGTCTTGCTACAGATTTATGGGTTCTTTGTAAGTAAAGAACTCAGCTTCTATGTTGAGAGAGTACAAGAAAATTTTTAGATCTGTTTATTACACTTAAAAAATAAAGGGCCAATGTTTACTTTATAGATTAGTAAACACGGGTTTACATAGCATGCAATAAGATAAACTACACCCTACTTTAAGTTATCTCTAAAGCTTTCCATTTCTGGCTTAGTGAATTCCTTGCAAATCTTGTAGGTCTGTTACCTTCCTTTGTCAGTTAATCTTGACCCTTGATCTTGCACTCATCAAGCTGCTTTTATAGACTTTTCAATCTAAGTGATTAGATCATTTGTTGATTGATAATCTTGAATCTTTAACTTGTCTTCATTCTGTACTTGAGGTTCATATCGAGATCTCCAGTTTGTTATATCGAGATCTGACATTTTAATAAGTATAATGGCTTATCGAGATCTTTCAGTTCTCTATAAGTGTTTTTTGACTTGTTGAGGTCTCTGAGTTCTTTATAAGTGATTTGGCTTATCGAAGTCTCTGAGTTCTCTATAAGTGTCTTTGACTTGTCGAGATCTCTGAGTTCTCTATAAGTGAACTTGGCTTGTCGAGGTCTCCAAGTTTTTGCATGTAGAAATGACTTGTCGATATCTCCGAGATCTCTATATGCATTTTGACTTGTCGATATCTCTGAGATCTCTAATGAGAAATTGACTTGTCGATATTGTTGGGAACCACGGACTTAGGGTGTTACTACATTTTACGATAAAGATTACGAAAAGAGGATTACCCTGTTAATGGTTGATTCCATGCTCTTCTATTGTATTCCCAAATTCCCTTGAGCGAAGTGTGGCCTCCGTCTTCTCAAGTTATCCTCTCTTCTTGCTCCTTGGTGGCTACAATATGTTTTTCACCCAATTCCAAGCAAGAAGAGAATAAGAATATATATAGGCTACAATAGGGACCATGGATAATTAGGTTGGGCCTTCTAATTACATCTTGAGCCTAGCCCAATGTAATTAAATATTAATTCAATCCACTAAAGAATTAATATTTGCACTACCTTTCCTAATACCGTAATTTAATTAATTCGGTTCCAATATTATTTGCTTATTAAATTCCCCATGTTTAAAATATCATATGTCCATTAATTAAATAAATTACTGATAATTTATTTAATTAATATCTTTTATCCTTGATCATCCACTCAACCTTTATTTAATTATGCCAGAATAAATTTCACTTGCAGGGTTTTCACATAATTAAATCTTTTTGAGCTTTCAAGGGGACATCATTAACCCGAATATTATCAGGACATGGATTCCTTCAATAAATAATATCCACCATGTATATAATTCCATCACCCAAAATATAATGATATAATTCAAAAGAATTATTTCATATATATATCAAAGCATGTAAATAATATACACGTGTCAATTACTATTTCCGGATTAAGAACCTAAGCATTAATAATAACATAGAATCTTAGTTCTCCTTCTTAATCAGTATTAAGGGAACAATTCTAAATTTGATCCTGTTCAATATACACAAAGTATACTAGTATTATTTATTAGTCAATATAAACTAATCTAAATAATACTACAGCCATACCAGTGGATTGTCCAACACCACCTGTGCTGTGAACCTTATTATATTATATAACCGTATTTAACAATCTAATATTCTGTATCCCATTTGATACTAGATTATTCACAATATATAATATTAGACAACATGTAAACATTCAAATGATTCTCAAATAAACTGGCCAGAAATAAATGTATATACTTCAAATAAATATTTTCAGTATACACTAACAATCTCCCACTTATACTCAAAATATTCTATGTGTACATCAGTGTTTATTTAATCCACTATTACATAAATATCTATGTGTCCATCCATCTGACTCCTATCGCTTCCACATGCTTGTCAAAAACCTTGGTTGGCAAGCTCTTTGTGAAAGGATCTGCTCGGTTGTCTTCTGATGATATATGAGCCACAACTATATCCCCTCGCTGTACGATTCCTCGTATGAGATGATACTTACGTTCAATATGTTTAGCTGCTTTGTGGTCTCGCGGTTTCTTTGAATTTGCCACAGCACCAGTGTTATCACAATACACCGTCAAGCTCCTAGGCAAATTAGGTACCACATCTAAGTCCAAAAGGAAGTTCCTGAACCATACAGCCTCCTTGGCAGCCTCAGAGGCCGCCACGTACTCGGCCTCCATGGTGGAGTCTGCAATGCATTTCTGCTTTACACTCCTCCATATAACGGCTCCACCTCCCAAAGTAAAAACATATCCCGAGGTTGATTTCCTCTTATCCCTATCTGATTGGAAATCTGAATCAGTATATCCCAAAGGAAATAGATCTGAGGCCTTGTAAATTAACATATACTCCTTAGTCCTTCTCAGGTACTTGAGTATAGTTTTTACTGCACTCCAATGTTCCTGACCTGGGTTCGACTGATATCTACTAACCATGCCTACAGCAAAGCAGATGTTAGGCCTCGTACATAACATAGCATACATTAAGCTTCCACATGCTGAAGCATAAGGAACTGCTTTCATGCTCTCTATATCCTTAGGTGTCGAAGGACACTGCTTCTTAGATAGAGCAACTCCATGCTTAAAAGGTAAAAAACCTTTCTTGGAGTTCTGCATGTTAAAACGAGCTAATACTTCATCAATGTAGGGCTCTTGAGATAAAGCCAACATCCTTTTCTTGCGATCCCTTATAACTTTGATCCCAAGGATGTATGCCGCTTCACCTAAGTCCTTCATGTCAAATTGTTTGAACAACCATGCCTTTACTGATGACAACATCTCAACATTGTTTCCATTGAGTAAAATATCATCTACATATAGTACTAGAAAAACCACTGCATTACCTTCACTTCTCTTATACACGCACGATTCGCTTGGACTTTGATCAAATCCATATGACTGGACTGCCTGATCAAAATGAATATTCCAGTCTCTAGAAGCTTGTTTAAGTCCATAAATGGACCTCTTAAGCTTACATACGAGATGCTCTTGGCCTTCCTTAATGAATCCTTTTTGTTGCTGCATATAGATGGTTTCTTCAAGACTTCCATTAAGAAAAGCTGTCTTGACATCCATTTGCCAAATCTCATAATCGAGATGAGCTGCTATAGATAAAAGAATACGGATTGACTTAAGCATGACTACCGGTGAAAAGGTTTCCTCATAATCAATACCTTCTTTCTGAGTATACCCTTTCGCAACAAGTCTTGCTTTCCAGGCTTTCACCTTTTTATCTAATCCCCTCTTTTTCTTGTAAATCCACCTACATCCAATAGGTTTTATACCTTTGGGTGATTCCACGAGCTCCCAGACCTGATTAGAATACAATGATTCTATCTCAGATTCCATTGCCTTTTGCCAAAGATCTGCATCTTTGTCTTGTACTGCCTCTTCGTATGTACGGGGATCATCATCATGTTCACCAGGGACCAAGTCTGAAGACTCTCCCAAAAACATGAATCTATCTGGCTGTTGAACAACCCTCCCACTACAACGAGGCACTGGTGCAGTATTAGTGACAGGTTGTACATTATGTTGTGGTTGTTCTACTTATACTACAGCTTCATGGGTATTATTTGTCCCTCCCACTAGTTCCTCTAAAATGACACTACTCATGGGTTTGTGATTCATTATATAGTCCTCCTCCAAGAATCTTGCATTGGTGCTAACAATGACATCCCCATTCTTCGGACTATAAAATAAATATCCTTTCGTTCCCATGGGGTAGCCTACAAACAACCTTACTTCTGTACGAGATTCTAACTTAGTCGCGTTCTTGTTCAGCACATGTGCTGGACAACCCCATATTCGAATATGTCTTAGACTCGGTTTATCCCCGATCCACAATTCTAAGGGAATTTTAGGAACCGACTTAGAAGGTACTAAGTTCAGAAGATAAGCTGCTGTCTCTAAGGCATGTCCCCAAAATGACTTGGGTAAATCCGAATAACTCATCATCGATCTAACACTCTCTAAAAGAGTCTGGTTCCTTCTTCCTGCTACACCATTCTGCTGGGGTGTGTCTGGTGCAGTTAACTGGGATTCTATCCCATTTTCTGATAAATATTCCCTAAATTCTCCAAGCAAGTATTCTCCACCACGATCTGATCGTAGTGACTTGATACTTTTATTAAGTCGCTTCTCCATTTTAGCTTTGTACTCTTTGAACTTATCAAAGCACTCAGACTTACGGTGCAACAAATAAACGTACCCATATCTAGAATAATCATCAATGAAAGTGACGAAATATTCATAACCACCTCTTGCTTGGATATTCATGGGTCCACATAAATCAGAGTGAACTAATTCTAACAGTTGTTTGGCTCTATTCCCTTTTGCCTTGAAAGGCCTATTAGTCATTTTACCTTCCAAGCAGGATTCACAAACTGGAAATGGCTCCACTGCCAATGAGCTTAAAGGCCCGTCTACTACCAGTCTTTGAATCCTCCTCAAGTTAATATGACCTAATCTCAAGTGCCAAAGATATGTTTGGTTCAAACTAGAAGGTTCCTTTCTTTTAGTAGAGTTAGAAGATGTGTTGTTCAATTCCCTAAATTGCAGTTGCAGTGCAGGTTGACTAGGATTAATTATATATAAATTGTCTTGCAATGTAGCAGAACATATAATTCGTTTATTCATCATAATAGAAACATTATGATCCAAACAAACATTATAACCATCCAAAGCAAGTTTAGAAACCGAAATTAAATTCCTTCTAAAAGAAGGTACATAAAGACAATTGTTCAAAACCAAAATCCTATCAGAACCAAAAGATAAATGAATAACTCCTACTGCAACTACTGCTACTTTCGTAGCATCTCCCATGAACACGTATATCTCACCATCTCTAAGCATTCTGGATAGTTGGAACCCCTGCATTGAATTACAAACATGATCAGTGGCTCCTGTATCTACACACCAAGTGCTCGTAGATATAGCCGCTATAAATGTTTCTGTAACTAGAGAAAGAGACATACCAGTATTGTTTGTCTTCTTAGGAAGAGGACAATCCTGTTTCCAGTGACCTGACTGTTTGCATCTGAAGCACTTTCCCTTAGGCTTTTTCACACCACCCTGAACTCCCACTGTCTTCACAGCTTTCTGTGTCTGAGCCTTTTTCTTCTTCTTAATACCTTTCAGCTTAGAGGAAGAACCTTTCTCAGCCACATTCACTTGAACACTCTGCTGAAATAATCCTTCAGCTACCTGAAGTTCTGTCAGCAGTTCCGCGAGACTATACTGCCTCTTGTTCATGTTGTAATTCAAGTGGAACTGCTCAAAACTCTTGGACAAGCTCATAAGGATAATGTCAATCTGGGTTTCCCCGTCAAGTTCAGTACCAAGGATCTCTATCTCATTCAGATGTGACATCATTTTGAGAACATGATCCCTTACAGGTATTCCTTCATCCATCTGAGTGTTCATTAAAGCCTTCATGGCTACTTGCCTAGCAGCCCTATTCTGATCTCCAAAAAGTTCCTTGAGATTAAAGAGCATATCCGAAGCAGTGGCCATAGACTGATGTTGATGCTGCAAAACACCCGACATTGCTGCCAGACATTGTGACATCTCATCAGCCTTAATCCACCGCTTATAATACTCTTTCTCATCTTCAGGAGCATCAGCAACAGGCTGATCAGGCTTGTGTTCATAAGTGCAAAACTTGTACTCCTCAGCAGTCAACACAATGTCCAAATTTTGTTTCCATTCAATATAGTTAGGTCCGGTAAGTTTGTTATCCTTAAGTATGGTGAATAGTGGATTAAAGCCCATTTTATCCTGAGAATCATGCATAAAAACATCACATAAATAAGGGTGCATTAATTATTAAGATCTAAATTATTAAAATTTAATGCACTAACATCTAAACACCATAAGCTTCTGGTACGCCACGATGTGTGACATATATACCACCTAATTTTGTTTAAATGTTACTTCGGTCCTATTACTAAACAATATGCCACGTTGGGGTGGACTATATTATTTTTCATAGCTAAGTGTATACCATCATCAAATCTTAAATTATTCGAAATCTATGGAACTTGGTACGCCACGATGGGTGGCATGTATACCTTCCAATATTCGTAATTTTGCCTTGAATAGAATACTTCAATTCAATATTCATCAATGGTTTGATTTCCAGGTAGTGGAGAAGTCACATCGGTCTCGCTTAAAACCCACAGCCTTACAAGTTCGATGAACCCGTTTTTGACAAAATCGCCCCAAATCAGAAATAAAGAAAATCCGTATTTATTTCTTTCAAAATTTATTAATTTAAGAAGTTTGTTCTAGTAATTTCTATAACATTCTAGACACCATAAATTACATGCCACGATGGGTGACATATATATAATTTATATTCGTCTTTATGTTAAATTACCTACAACCAATAATGGAGACCATGGGATTTAATTTCATATTAATTCCCTCTCCCACTTAAATTTTTTTTTATTAAAATTGAGGAATTTTAAAATTAAATGGGGCCCTATGTTGTTATAATTATGTCTAATCATGCATTCAAAATACACACATAATTTTAGCAACATATAACATTTAATTAAAGCAATAAATAAAATTTATGTCCATGTCGTCCTAATTAAGTTAAACATGCAATTTTAAAAGAATTACACACATAATT
This sequence comes from Apium graveolens, assembly GCF_009905375.1. Lineage (NCBI taxonomy): Eukaryota > Viridiplantae > Streptophyta > Magnoliopsida > Apiales > Apiaceae > Apium > Apium graveolens. The sequence continues at coordinate 159,541,186 of NC_133649.1, read as the reverse complement.
AACGACACACATAATCAATAAATTAAAGCAATAATTAAAATTTAATGGAAAAAATTAAAATAAATTTTCCACTATTATGGCCCTTGAAAAAAATCCAGCTCTCAAAAAAAAATCTGCCCCAAGCGCGCCCCGACGCCCCCAGCAGCCCCAGCAGCCCCAGCAGCCCCAGCAGCCCCAGCAGCCCCTGCAGCCCCAGCAGCCCCGGCAGCCCCGGCAGCCCCGGCAGCCCCAGCAGCCCCAGCACCCCCAGCAGCCCCAGCACCCCAGCAGCCCCATGTAATCGCACAGCGGAACAAAAAAATCTACCGGAATTGATTTTCGATCGCACATAACTATTACAAAATACCCGGAACAATTACAAAAAAATAGATCTAATACAAAACTAATTTTGTAAAATCTATTTTAACACGATCAACCCTCGTGTAAATTACAACCACGATTAAACCACGTGGAAACAAAAACAAAAATTAACCACGATTAAAACACGTGGGATCCAAACACATAATTAAAATATACATGGCCATAATAGTGGATTAACAACCTGCATCAAAACCAATACAAGCAAAACACTATATACACGCATATATAATTACGACATGGACATTATATCATAAAATGTAGAATCCATTACCAGGCTCTGATACCAATTGTTGGGAACCACGGACTTAGGGTATTACTACGTTTTACGATAAAGATTACGAAAAGAGGATTACCCTGTTAATGATTGATTCCACGCTCTTCTATTATATTCCCAAATTCCCTTGAGCGAAGTGTGGCCTCCGTCTTCTCAAGTTATCCTCTCTTCTTGCTCCTTGGTGGCTACAATATATTTTTCACCCAATTCCAAGCAAGAAGAGAATAAGAATATATATAGGCTACAATAGGGACCATGGATAATTAGGTTGGGCCTTCTAATTACATCTTGAGCCTAGCCCAATATAATTAAATATTAATTCAATCCACTAAAGAATTAATATTTGCACTACCTTTCCTAATACCGTAATTTAATTAATTCGGTTTCAATATTATTTGCTTATTAAATTCCCCATATTTAAAATATCATATGTCCATTAATTAAATAAATTACTGATAATTTATTTAATTATTATCTTTTATCCTAGATCATCCACTCAACCTTTATTTAATTATGCCAGAATAAATTCCACCTGCAGGGTTTTCACATAATTAAATCTTTTTGAGCTTTCAAGGGGACATCATTAACCCGAATATTATCAGGACATGGATTCTTTCAATAAATAATATCCACCATGTATATAATTCCATCACCCAAAATATAATGATATAATTTAAAAGAATTATTTCATATATAAATCAAAGCATGCAAATAATATACACGTGTCAATTACTATTTCCGGATTAAGAACCTAAGCATTAATAATAACATAGAATCTTAGTTCTCCTTCTTAATCAGTATTAAGGGAACAATTCTAAATTTGATCCTGTTCAATATACACAAAGTATACTAGTATTATTTATTAGTCAATATAAACTAATCTAAATAATACTACAACCATACCAGTGGATTGTCCAACACCACCTGTGCTGTGAACCTTATTATATTATATAACCGTATTTAACAATCTAATATTCTGTATCCCATTTGATACTAGATTGTTCACAATATATAATATTAGACAACATGTAAACATTCAAATGATTCTCAAATAAACTGGCCAGAAATAAATGTATATACTTCAAATAAATATTTTCAGTATACACTAACAAATATCTCCAATCTTCATATCTTCATTTTAACTTGTCGATATCTCTGAGTTCTCTTTATGTAGAAATGACTTGTCGATATCTCCAATCTTCACATCTTCATTTGACTTGTCGATATCTCCGAGACTTCTCTATAAGCTATTTTGGACTTCTCGATAAGTCATTCTGGAGTCCTCGAGTGACTTCTCTATATGACTTGATCTGTGACTTGTAGATATTGACTTAGAACATTTTTCCTAAAACAGATTTATTCAACTCCAAGTTTCTTCACCTTTTCTCTGAGGCATAATCTTGTTAATCTTCTTCCAGAGTTTATTCTTAGGCTTGAGACTGTTTACAGAAAAATACTTTAGTCTGATCTTTAACATTTTTACAGACTCAAGTAATACAATATAAAATACAAATTAAGACTATCATACAAACTAAATCTTAGGGTTATTAATGTGACTTAGTCTTGTTATAATACAGACATATCTTGCATAAACATCTCCCCCAATTTATGAGAAGATTGTTTATCATAAATTCATGCCTGGTAACAAGACTAACCCCAAGTTACAATGATACAATAAAAATTTACATAAAATTGACAAATCACAAATACAACTTTTATACACTGAGTAATTACATGAGTTCAACAAGTTAGTTCATCACACAAACTTCTCATAGCTTGTTTCTTTTCTAATGAGGTCCTTTAGATTTACAAGTACTTGTAGTTTCTCTATGATTTTTGTCCCTCTTAGAGCTTCTACAAACTTGAGCCAATCATCTAACGATTAACTGTTCAAGTAATTTACTCTGAATCTTGAGAATCTGCCAGCTTGTATGTTCAGAAAATGTCAATCCTTAGATATTCTGCTCAGCCCCTTTGCCTTGAGTTCATTTGATCTTTGCTTAAACATTTTTATTTCTTGTACATATTTCCTTTCCCTTTCTTCTCTTTCAGCTTTTTCTTTTACTCTTCTTTCTTCTCTCACTACTAACCATACACATACTACAGCCTTCCATGCCATTGTACTTGTGCCCTTATCCTTCATTAAGCTGATCACCCCTTTATTTATGTGGTTGAAAATGTATCCCATAAATCCATGCCAAGTAGAGTGAAAGATCTATCTTGATAGTAGATTTTGACTTCTCTCAATGATACAACCCGAACTTTGACTAATTCTTCAGCTAATTGCTGAAAGTAGTCATCATCTCTGATACACCAATATAACGGTAGAAAATCAGTTTGATCAAAGAAATACCAGTTAGCCCTCTCTTCAACTTGCAGCTTCTTTGGCTTTCTCCCAACAGTTTTGAAATGAGTTTTGGTAGGAGGCTTAAATGAAGGTAGGTTTGATATTTTCTTGAGAGAGGTTTGGCTAGAGGTGATTGGTATTTTAAGTAGAGTATTTGTAGTTTGTTTGAACAAAAGTTTTGGATTAGGAGTTAAAGGTAGTTGATTCTTTGAGTTTGCAGACTTAGAGGTTTGAGCTTGTTGAATTTGGATTTGTAGGACATTTTTCTTGTTGCCTTTACCATCTTCCCTCTTCTTTCTTCTTCTTTCATCTCCCCTCTTCTTGTCATCCCTTTTCTTGTCTTCTACTTTGCTGCCAGTTGCCTTAGTAGATTGACTTGGATTTGAGCCAGAAGGTTTTTGATCATCTTTCTTCTGCTCATCATCATCCAAGTTATAACACCCTTCAAATCCGGGGCTTATATCCGGGGGTTACTTGCTAATCTCTAACATAATACAAACCTGTATATTAATTATGCAAACATATATTTAACCCGTTTACAACTATCCATGATCTTTTAAGGTTGAGGTATGTAAACAAGAACAACACACTATCCTTATTACAAACTCAAATATAAAGTCTCATAGAACTCTCTTTATTACAAACCATTATCTGAATAAGTTTTAAACTAAATTTATTTTATTCAAACTCATACCAAAACTATCTACACTACACCTGCTCTCGTAACTCAAAGCTCTCTTCCTGAATTGGAATTAACGCTTTTGGTATTAGAAGGTCCCGTTGCTTGACACGCTTCTTTACCACGCGAGTCCGGATAGGTTTCATTCTCATTCCTAACTGAAACAAGCAAGGTGAATAACAATAAAGGTGGTTGAGCTAAAATTTGCTCAACAAGTCCACAATATATAAACAATATTATAATAAAGCTAAATGAACCGATAATCTGACAGTATCTATAAAGTTGTAACCTTATAAGAAAAGAATGAAGGCCACCATCGTTGAGTATCAATAAACTAGACTGGACACAAATTCACACCTATATCATGTTGATCAGTCAGGATACAATGCAGATCTATACTTTTATGTATAGACACAGTCGGGTACCTAGGCTCTAAGGCCCATAACAAGGATCCGGTTAATTCTCGGTCCATAGTATCAAGTATATACCTGATCCTAATCATCACCATCCAGTCCACAGATGAGCAACCGGAACAATTGGTATGCTTTGATGTATCCCAACATCAGAATATATATGGATATATGTATGTAATCTATTGGAATATGAATAGAGTATTCACTAAATCAGGAGAAATCAGGAATCAAATTGAAATATAAATAAAGAAACAATAATCGTGTATTAGTGTAGGTGAATAGGAATTATTAATGCTCATCGAGTTGAGAATCTGAGTAGAAGAAGGCGATTCACTATTCTGAAATTAGAATAGGGGGAAAACTTGCATGTTACCCGATGTACTGTAATTATATCACCGCTCTCTAATACTGGCTTGGTCCGCCTTGTAGGCTTCGTCTCTATCAAAGAAAGATACTTATTTAGTCGACACATATCTCAATCACATCTCAAATCGACTTCACGTAGCCCTTATCGTCTACCAGTATGCTTGCAATTAACTTTTACTATAATTATTAGCAATTAAGACTTGATTAACCACATAATCCACATAGCACATAAGTCACATAATCATTTTAGGCTTAAAAATATTTTTAGAATTGAAATCAGATCACTATTCGCATTATCGCATAACTTCTGGCTCGTTTCCTAATTTTCGGAATTTATTGGACTCGTCTCTATAAGTAATAGGGTCTAAAAGAAAATAAATATCGAAAGTCGACTCATTTCCAAAAGAAATTATGGTTTGAAACTATTTTTAATGAAAACATATCATTTTTTTGAATTAAAGGGCTTTCGTTTCGTTTAAATCGGATAAACATTTCAATTATTATTAAATAAATAAGGATAATTCAATTTATTATTCAATATAATTAATTATTCAAAAATAATTGAACCTCAAAAATATTTTTAAATAATTACTTAGGAAAAATCAGAATTAAAAATGATTATTCTATAATTTTTGGAATTAAAATGAATTTATTATGATTTATTGAAAATAATTTGATTAGTTATCAAAATAATTAATCACTTTTAAATAATTAATAAATAATAAATAATTGAAGAAATAATAAACTCTGATTTTTAGAAATTATTTCAAATTTATTTATAAAATAAATCAGTTAATTAAATTACTTAATTAATCAATTTATAAAATTAATAAAACTGATTTTATTATTAATAAAATAAAATAAAAAAATAAAAACTCAGAAACATTTGTCAGAAAATGGACTTCTGACAAAACGGATCAAAACCAGGTTAAACTAACGGGTCAAAATCCGGGTCATGAAGAACATGGCCGGATTTTGCCCAGATTCCAGCGACCGGAGCAGATTCCGACCATCAAATTTCAGGCCAAAAACATAACCGTTTGGTTCATTTTTCAGCTGGAATCAATTCCCCATCACTTCATCTTTCTGATTCAGACCAAAACTCACCGTAAAAACCCCTTGGTTTGATTCTCCGATAAAAAACCCAAGAACTCTGGCCAAACTTCGATTTGGCTCAACTGTATATGAAACTTTGATTTTAATAGCTCAAATCAAATCTTATTTAACATACAATCGAAGCCCTAACATCTAAAAAACCAAAAATCATTCAAATTAAAAACGTATAAATCAAAATTCAGATAAACCATAATAATCAAACTATCAATTACAGCTATCGTTTGTTAAATTAATTGGTGCAAATCGATCATACACCATCATATGAAGCTATGCATATTATCAATTTCATCAAATAACCCCATAATCAAAATCTCCTAAATCAGACATGAACCCTAGAATTCAAAATAAAAAATCTACGAATCAAAACATAAAATTGATACCAAAAACTGAAAGAACATATCAAAACCTTCGGTTTGAGTACTTACACGACTATGATTGATGCTGGAAATCGATCAAAATCGCGACTTGATTGCACGACCCGTTTCTGGAAAACCCGACCCGAAAATAATTTTTTTTATTTAGTATTTTTGATAATTAATTATAAATAATTAAATAAAAATTAGGGTATTTATAGTAATAAAAATAATACCCCTAATTAAAATTAAGGCCCTAATTTTACATCTAATAAAATTATTTGGCCCTTAATTAATAATTTTTTTAGTATTAATTTTTAATTTTTAAATATTTAATTTATACAATATATATGCCAAAAATTCCCAAAATTTGTGAATAATTCAAAAATGCAAAGAAATGGAATATTTAAAAGTCTCATAATTTTATATTAAAAAATATATTTTTTGTGGGGTTTTTGAAACCTAAAGGGGCCCGGAAAAGTCATTTTTCGCGAAACGAGAAAATTTATAAAATAACTGGATGTTCAGAATAACACTATGGTACAAGCCATACTAACAAAATAAAGCCAATTATTTTTTTGAAATATCAACCATTAAAACAAAGTTCGGGTTGCATAACTTTTGAAACGAAAGCTTTTAACACGAAATAAAAAACCCGATAAATATCCGGAAGATACCTTGACGTTACAGAACACACATAGCACATAACAACTAGATTTTATGACTAAATACACTTAGTGACATAATAAAACACATAATTTCATCTTTATTATGATATAATACAAGCGTAATTTTCCTGTCGTTACATCCTTCCCCCCTTAATAGGATTCTTTCCTTATAATCTCGCTAAGAAAATAACTGGGGATATTTTCCTATCATTTCACTCTCAAGTTCCCAGGTTGACTCTTCAACCATAAGGTTTCTCCATAAAACTCGTACTAAAGGTACAGACTTGTTTCTCAACACTCTCTCCTGCCGATCTAGAATTCTTATTGGCTACTCTACATATGACAAATTAGCATGAATTTCTATCGCCTCATATTCTATTACATGCCTCGAATCAGGATTATATTTCTTAAGCATTGACACATGTAACACATTATGAATATGCTGCATATGAGGCGGTAAGGCTAACTCGTACGCGACTTTCCTGACTTTCTTCAAGATTTCAAATGGACCTACGTATCGTGGCTTTAGTTTGCCTTTATTGCCAAACCTGGTCAATCCTTTCCATGGAGATACTTTTAATAACACATGTTCCACTTCTTGATAATCCATATCCTTCCTGGTTTGATCTGCATACTTTCATTGTCGATTTTGCGCTGCTTTGAGTTGTTTTTGGATAAGATCTACTTTTTCCTTGGTCTGCTGAATTAATTCTGGATCTAGAATTTTATGTTCACCAACTTCATCCCAATACACAGGTGATCTGCACTTTCTTCCATATAAAGCTTCATAAGGTGGCATTCCGATGCTTGCATGAGAGCTGTTCTTATAAGAAAATTCCACTAACGGCAAATGCTCGTCCCAACTGCCTTCAAAGTCTATTTCACATACACGTAACATATCTTCAATTCTTTGGATCATCCTTTCACTTTGTCCGTCCGTTTGTGGATGATAAGCGGTACTCATATTTAATTTGGTGCCTAATCATTCCTAAAACTGTCTCCAGAATCTTGAATTGAAACGTGGATCTCGATCAGATACAATGGATACAGGAACTCCACGTCGCATCACAATTTCCTTGAGATATAAGTGCATTAATTTGTCAAGAGAAAATCTTCGTTGATTGGAAGAAAATGAGCTGACTTTGTTAGTCTGTCGATAATCACCTAAATTGTATCATAATTTACTCTGGTTCTTGGGAGTCCTACAACAAAATTCATCGCTAGATGTTCTCATTTCCATTCCAAGATATCCAGTGGTTGTAGTAGTCCTCTTGGTCGTTGATGTTCCGCTTTGACTCGTTGGCACGTATAGCATTTACTTACCCACTCTGCTATTTCTTTCTTCATGTCTGGCCACCAAAAATTTTCTTTCAGATCTCGATACATCTTTGTGCTTCCTGGATGAATGGAATATCTTGAGATGTGAGCTTCTCGTAAGATTTCTTCCTTCAATTCTGGTACATTAGGTACCCAGATCCTTGATGAAAATCGTAGAATATCCTTATCATCTTTCTAACTTGTAATTTCTTCTCCCGTTAGGTCGTCGTCTTCTTGACTCATAACCTCCTCTTGACATCTTCGGATATTTTTTAATAGTATGGGTTGAAATGTCATTGCATAATTCATTTCAGTAGATCCTCCTGGAATGCGAAAATCAATTTCCAGTTTATCAAACTCTCGGACCAATTCTTCTGAAGAAGTTAACATATTCAATCTTTCCTTCCGGTTTAACGCATCTGCTACGACGTTTGCTTTTCCTGGATGATAGCTGATTGTAACATCATAATCCTTGATCAATTCTAGCCATCTCCTTTGTCTCATATTGAGTTCCTTCTATGTAAAGATATATTTTAAACTTTTATGATCTATGTAAATTTCACACTTTTTTCCATAAAGATAATGTCTCCAAAGCTTCAATACGAACACGATTGCGGCTAATTCCAAATCATGCGTAGGATATTTTTGTTCATAAAGTTTCAGTTGTCTAGAAGCATATGCAATTATATTACCGTGTTGCATTAATACACATCCTAGTCCTCGATAGGAAGCATCACTATAAATGATAAAATCTCCTTTCTCTTCTGGTAGTACTAATAAAGGTGCAGTCACCAATCGGTTCTTCAATTCTTTAAAACTTTCTTCACACTTTTCATCCCATATGAACTTTTCATTATTTCGAGTCAACTTGGTTAGTGGCGTAGCTATCTTCGCAAAATCTTTAACAAATCTTCTGTAATAGCCAGCTAATCCCAAGAAACTTCTAACTTCTATTGGTGTCTTTGGTCTTTCCCAGTTTAATGCAGCTTCAATCTTTGCTGGATCGACTTGAATTCCTTCAGTACTAATTATATGACCTAAGAATTGCACTTCTTTTAACCAGAATTCGCATTTCAAAAATTTCGCATAAAGTTATTTCTTCCTTAAGATTTCCAAAGCGATTCTTAGATGCTCGACATGTTCTTTTTCAGTCTTCGAGTAAATCAAGATGTCATCAATAAATACAATCACGAATTTATCCAAGTACTTTTTGAACACTCTGTCCATCAAATCCATGAATGCTGTTGGTGTATTAGTTAAACCGAATGCCATTATGAGGAATTCATAATGTCCATATCTGGTACGAAAAGTAGTCTTGGAATATTTTCGGCCTTGATCTTCAGTTGATTGTAACATGACCTCAAGTATATCTGAGAAAACCATGCGGTTACTTTTAGCTGATCAAACAGATCATCAATCCGTGATAAGGGACATTTATTCATTATAGTTAACTTATTCAACTCACGGTAGTCGATGCATAAATGCATACGGCCATCTTTCTTCTTCACAAACAATACCGGTGCACCCCATGGGGATACGCTTGGTCTTATAATTCATTTGTCCAGAATATCTTGTAATTGCGTCGCCAACTCTTTCATTTCAACCGGTGCCATTCAATACAGAGTTTTAGAAATTGGTTCCATGCCCGGTGCTAAATCAATAGTAAATTCAATTTCTCGATCCGACGGAATACTGGAAATTCATCTGGAAAAACATCAGGAAGCTCACATACTACTGGTATATCCTCGATTCTCGGACTTCCCTTTTCAGTATCCATAACATAGGCTAAATATACTTTACATCCTTGACGTAGCAATCGTTTAGTCTGCATCATTGTTAATAACTTTTTCCGCTGTTTCTCACCTTTAAATATTACTGTTGCATTATCCGCAGTTCACAATTTTACTTTCTTATTCGCACAATCGATCTGAGCATTATTACTGGCCAACCAATCCATTCCTAAAATAACATCAAATTTTCCTAACTTGAAAGGTATCAAGTCAATAGAGAAGTGACTTCTTGATATTTTGATATCAGATTCTAGACATATTCGATTTATAGGAACTTGGTCGTCATTCGATAACTTTATAATTAACGTTTCGCCCAACATATCTTATCAACCAATTCTTCAGAAATAAAAGATCTTGTTGCTCCAGAATCAATCAACACTTGTGCATTAATTGAATTCATAGAAAGCGTACCTGCAATCACCCTTGGACTATGCACAGCTTCCTTCATAGTCATATTAAAAGTCCTTGCTCTAGGCTGGTTCTGTTTTGGTGGTGGAGGTAATGCCAATATTTTTGGAATACTGGCCGCCATCGCTGGTCCTCTATAATCTCTGGCAACATGTGCTTTCTTCCCGCATTGGTAATATGTAACATTTATCTTTCCTGCCGGACATTCGTTGGAGTAGTGCCCTTTTTACTTACACCTGAAGCATGTCATTTTTGCCTTGTTGCAGACGACCGCATGTTTCTGACCACATGTCTTGCAGTATGGCAATGGTGGTCTGAAAATTCCCTGCTGGTTTGGATCTTGGAAATGATTACCTGTCCTCTGATTGCCTTATCCTATCCTTTTAAAATTCATATTTGTCCGAGCTTGAAATCCCGGCTTTCTATTGGAAAGATTCTGAAAATTTCCTTGTCCCTTTTCCTTTGGGGACATCTCACTTTCCCCTTCAATGATCATGGCTTTCTGAACCACGGCCGTATATGTCATCAGTTCAAATACTGCCACTCTACTACGAATCCATGGCTGCAATCCCTGTCGGAACCTCTTAGCCCGTTTCTCCTCAGTATCTACCTGTTCCAGAACAAACCTAGCCAATTCCGTAAACTTGGCTTCGTATTCAGTCACGGACATATTCCCCTGCTTTAATTCCAAGAACTTGATTTCCATCTGGTTTTTCATATAATGTGGAAAATATTTCTCCAGAAATAATTCCATGAACCTATACCAAGTCACGATGTCTTCACATTCTAAAGCTTTCTTGGATTCCCACCAATAATTAGTCTCTCCCCTTAGGAAATAGCTAGCAAAATCAGTCTTCTGATCCTCTTCAACTTTCACTAACGCGAAGACTTTTTCTATTTCTTTGATCTGGGCCCTAGCCTTATTAGGATCCGCTGTTCCCTCAAATTCTGGAGACTTAACTGATTGAAACTGCTTAAAAGTAACAACAGGCAGAACTGGTGGTATCCGGGGTTCAGGACGTGGTGGCTGCTGTAACATTTGTTGCTGGATCTGTTGTTGTTGCTGCATCTGCTGTTGCATCATTACCATCTGTTGTTGCATCAGATGGAACTTTTGGTTTAAGGGGTTTTTATTCTGTTCTTCAGAATTGTTATTGGAGGTTTCAGTTCTGGTCTTTCTTTTTGGTGCCATCTTTCTGATAATAAAATAAGAAGTTCTTCTATTAATTTAATTAAACAGTTGAAAGTGAATGAAGAAACAGTTTGACTGATATTAAAAAAGAATTTTAAACAATTTAATATTTTAAGCAAATCATTTGAAATAATTTGAAATATTAAATAAATAGACTAACAACATTATTTTAAAAAAATTCATTTATCTTTTCAAAATTAAACAGAATTTAAAGATATGGAAAGACGGTAAAATAACAAGGTAAAGGTAAATGCTGTAAAGACTGGAAATTTAAATAAATGAAAAAAAAGTTTAAAAAGGTTTATTTTTTATCACAGACACCAACATCATGTGTTAATGCTTGATACAAAAGTCCAACATAAAGTCTATCCTAATCGCGACTGATCAAAACTGAGTACACACATACATCTAGTCTTACTATACTATAGATGCCTCTATCTACATATATCACATATACTACAAAATCCCGGTCCAACTGTCATACATCAGAACCCTGGCGGAATACGGTCTAACTCCCTTCGAAGGGTCTCAAGAACTGATTGATCAAGATGAGTGGCTCTATAAAACTCTACATAGGTGTGAGTCCCATCATGAATCAATGCATCTAACTCAAGAGAAGCGCTGTAGACGGTCTGCTGAAGTCTCTGCCTCAATAAGTAATTTGGCTGAAGTGCTGATAAAGGTCCTATATCCCTCTAATCAAACAATCGCATAATCTCCCTACACTGAGATCTCCAATAATGCACATCCTCCCTCATGCTGCTATACTCGTGATAAGGTGCCATGTACGGCTCTCTAACCTGACCAACTGACTCCTGAGACGGAACTGTGGGTATCCCAGCAACACCTTGTTATGGCAATCCCAAATGTAAACCTATGCCGTGCTCTCCCATCTCCTCAACATGGGCCATCTAAAATACTTCCGGAACTGGAGCATACACTGGTAAAGGAAGTGGAGCTACAACTGGGGGAAGCTCTGACTCTATCTCCGGGATAAACTGGTACTACAGAGGTAGTGGAGGTGGTAGCAATGGCTCGAAAAACTCTAGAGGATCAAATATCTCCATGGGATCTATTAGCTGCTCTGGGGCTGGTGGTACTGGCTCCTGAGGCACTTGTGCTGGTGGTACCTGTGTTGGGGCCTTAACGGGCACCGGTGGTATCACCGGGGCTACTGGTCCTGTGACGGTCCTCTCAGAAGATGATGATGCCATCTGATAATATAATCAAACACAAAATAAGAGAGGGTCACTTAGCTTTCCTAGAACTTATAAATTCCTAATCTTAGAAACTATCTAAACCCTAATAATCATATTCCAATCTTATGTGATCTCCCTATCTTATCTTAATCCTAGTGTTCTTGTTTCAGGGACCAAAACCTACAGCTCTGATGCCAATTGTAACACCCTTAAAATTCGGGGATTGGATCTGGGGGTTACTTGTTAATCTCTAACATAATACAAACCTGTATATTAATTATGCAAACATATATTTAAGCCCTTTACAACTATCCAAGATCTTTTAAGGTTAAGGTATGAAAACAAGAATAACATACTATCTTTATTACAAACTCAAATATAAAGTCTCATATAACTCTCATTATTATAAACCATTATCTGAATAAGTTTTAAACTAAATTTATTTTATTCAAACTCACACCATAAATATCTACACTACACCTGCTCTGGTAACTCAAAGCTCTATTCCAGAATTAAAATTAGCACTTTTGGTATTAGAGGGTCCCGCTGCTTGACACACTTCTTTACCACGCGAGTCTGGATATGTTTCATTCCCTTTCTTAACTGAAACAAACAAGGTGAATAACAACAAAGGAAGGTGAGCTAAAATTTGCTCAACAAGTCCACAATAAATAAACAGTATTATAATAAATCTAAATGAACCGGTAATGTGACTGTATATATAAAGTTGTAACCTTGTAAGAAAATAATGAAGGCCACGATCGATGAGTATCAATAAACTAGACTGGACAAATGTTCACACCTATATCCTGCTGATCAGTCTGGATACAGTGCAAATCTATACTTCTATGTATAGACCCAGTCGGGTACCCAGACTCTACGGCCCACAACAAGGATCCGATTAATTCCCGGTCCATAGGACCAAGTGTATACCTGATCCTAATCATCACCATCCGGTCTACAGATGAGAAAGCGGAATAATCAGTATGCTTTGATGTATCCCAACATCAGAATATATCAGGATATATATATGTGTAATCTATTGAAATATGAATAGAGTATTCAGTAAATCAGGAGAAATTAGGAATCGAAATGAAATATAAATAAAGGAACAATAATCGTGTATTAGTGTAGGTGAACATGAATTATTAGTGCTCATCGAGTTGAGAATCTGAATAGAAGAAGGTGATTCACTATTCTGAATTTAGAATAGGAAAAAACTTACTTGTTACGCGATGTAATGCAATTATATCACCGCTCCCTAACACTGGTTTAGTCCGCCTTGTTGGCTTCATCTCTATCAAAGAAAGATACTTATTTAGTCGACACACATTTCAATCGCGTCTCAAATTGACTTCACGTAGCCCTTATCATTTATCCGTACGCTTACAATTAACTCGTACTATAATTATTAGCAATTAAGACTCGATTAACCACATAATCCATATAGCACATAATTCACATAGTCATTTTAGGCATAAAAATATTTTTAGAATTGAAATCTGATCACTATTCGCATTATCGTATAACTTCTGGCTCGTTTCCTAATTTTTGGAATTTATTGGACTCGTTTCTATAAGTAATAGGGTCTAAAAGCAAATAAATATCGAAAGTCGACTCCTTTCCAAAAGAAATTAAGGTTTGAAACTATTTTTAATGAAAATAGATCGTTTTTCCGAGTTAAAGAGCTTTTGTTTCGTTTAAATCGGATAAACGGTTCAATTATTATTAAATAAATAAGGATAATTTAATTTATTATTCAATGTTATTAATTATTGAAAATAATTGAACCTCAAAAATATTTTTAAATAATTATTTAGGAAAAATCAGAATTAAAAATGATTTTTCTATAATTTTTGGAATTAAAATGAATTTATTATGATTTATTGAAAATAATTTGATTAATTATCAAAATAAATAATCATTTTTAAATATTTAATAAATAATTAATAATTAATTAAAGAAATAATAAACTCTGATTTTTAGAAATTATTTCAGATTTATTTATAAAATAAAATAAAAACTCAGAAATATTTGTCAGAAAATGAACTTCTAACAAAACAGATCAAAACCGGGTTAAACTAACGGGTCAAACGGGTCAAAATTTGGGTCATGAAGAACATGGCCGGATTTTGCCCAGAATCCGGCGACCGGAGCAGATTCCGGCCAGCCAATTTCAGTACAAAAATGTTACCGTTTGGTTATTTTTCAGCTGGAATCAGTTCCCCATCACTTCAACTTTCTGATTCAGGCCAAAATTCACCGTAAAAACCCCTGTGTTTGATTATCCAATCAAAAACCCAAGAACTCCGGCTAAACTTGTTATTCCCTAACAATACAACAAGAATTATAGAAGGGGGGTTGAATGTAATTCTGGTTTCTTTTCGAGATTTATAAAAATGTTCTAACTCAATATATATATATATAAGTGTTTTGATTTGCAAAGTGCAGAATAAGGAATTAAGTAAATCAAACACAAAGTAATAAAAACACAAGTCTTTAAAACTTTCTGGTGGATTTGAATGTATCCACCAGATATATATATATATATATATATATATATATATATATCAATTTGAGAACTCTGTGAAGCTCTAATTGGCTCACAGCTGCTTTACAAGTGAACAAACAAACTACAGAGAAATTCTTAACAGTTACACTTTTTCTATTTCTCTTTTAAATGTGTTTGCTTAGTTGTTTGTTCTACTAGCTACACTTGCTTTATATATCACCAAGTTTACATGGTAATAAGACAGGATAATAAAACAAAACCTATCAAGTCTAACTCCATGCTACTTCATTACTCTATTCCAGCATCTTTGAAAATCTTCATGACTTGCATAGAAATGGTAATGCTTCTTTGTTCTCAATTTCCTGCCAAACAAGCTGCCACATTCCTTTTGCAAACACCCAACGCATATGACTGTGTTGTCACTGTCAACAGATATTTAAATTGATCATTCGTCGGGTACATGCTTGTTATCTGTCGGGTAGCTTTGTTAATCATCCGTCGGGTAGCTTTATTGATCATCTGTCGGGTAGCTATTTGACACTTAACTCCATTTCATTTATGCAGAATTACAAGATATCTCATATTTACAATTAATCAACCTATTCTGCATATCTACTAGTTGTCAATATGACTCATATGCTACTACAGAATCTACACAAAGTTGTTTACAGAAATGTGCTACACTACTTATTATTACATAAGCTAATCACTCAATGAATGTGAAATCATCATCCATCGGACTATATTGAATCATCCGTCGGGACTATATTTTTTCATCCGTCGAGTGCTACAAAGTTCACTAAGTTAAATCTACTAAGGTGTTTTGTGTGATTTATCATCAAGTTCACAACATATTCCTAACAACCTCCCCCAATTTATGTCTACTGGAATTGTAGTAATAAATTAAGAGAAACTTGATGATAACAAAACACTCTAAAAATATAGATTGAAAATAGTAGATAAAACTGATAAGTGCTGCAATATTTACTGAAAATTAAACAATGCAAAGTATACAAAGAATAGCTCACAATCATTATCAAGGTGCTCCTCTAGTCTGAGCAGATTAGTCTGTTTCCTTGATTATCTAGGTTTCTTCCCAAGCCTCCTGTTTTTCTCTTCTATCTGGTTTTGGAGTTGTCTATGAAATTCAAGTTCATCAGCTTTTGAGAGATCTAGCATTCCTTGCATTTCCAATAGAGTCTCATTGCTAGAGATACTCAATTGGTCCTCCAATCTGAAAAATCTTCTAACTCCTTTTTCATCCCTGAATTCCATCAACCAATAAGGCCTCAAATGTACTCTCTTTCCTGTGAAGGGAATAGATAGAGTTTTTGGAAGTGCATCTTTGGCTCTATTACTCCTCAGCTGCTCAATCTTCTTTAGAACTAATCTTCTAGCAGTAACATGGTAACTAATCTTTATGAAAGATGAGTAGATCTTTATTAGCACATATTGGCTTTCTAGAAGAATCCTGTGAAGTGGCCATATCATCTCTTTTCCTCCCTTATATTTGAATACCAGTCTTTCAGGGAGATGTCTGTGAGCATCAATTCCTCTAACTTCTTCCAATTCATCTTAGTAGAGGTTAATGTCAGAAAACTCTTTAATATCACAGATGTACAACATCTCTTCTTTTTTGACTGTGGATTTACATTTGACTAGGGTCTTGGATTTGAGAATCACTGGATTCACTTTCTTGCTAGCTCTTGTCTTTGTCTTCTTTGTCTTGAAGGTAGGTAAATTTAGCTCAGGAATTGGCAAACAATCCTAGTCTACTGGCTCATCCTTAGGAACAATTGGCTCACCATGAATATTCCTTGTTGGATCAACCACCTTGAATTTTTCAAACACCACTGAGGGTTTTGATGTCTGAGTTATAGTTATAGGCTTTTTGGGAATTTGATCTTCCTTTTCCTCATCATTGAAGTCCAATTTTCTTTTGGACTGGAGCTTGTATCTCAATCTTCTTTTCTGCTGTGATTCTTCTTGCACTTTATGATCCTTAGGTTCAGCAATTACAGTTGGTTGTGTAGGAATTTCTGTTGTGGTTTTTACAGCTTGAAGCTTGGTCAAGATAGTAGCTTGCTTCTTCTTTTGTTTAAGCTTTTTAGCATCCAGAGTAGCTTGCTTATTTTCTTGCCTGATTCTTTCTTTCTCTTCCTTCTTAGCTTCCACAAACATGGGGTGTCCAGCCACCACACAAATTTCCTTACCATTTCTGTAAATCTTGGCTAATCTTCTTTTGAGTGTTGAACCTAGCCAGCAGCTTGTTCTCATCAGGCCTAGGTGTCTCATACACAGTAACCATGGGATTCTTGTCTGAAAACTTTGAATAGTTTCTTTTAGGCTTCATGATGAAATCTGCTTTTGGAGGTTTGATGCAAGATGTTTGGCCTTTTTCCGGATAATTCATACTCATTTCATTCACAGAAATGTTCTCGACTTGAGAGTGATGAATGAATGTTTTGTCTTTCTTCTGAATTGGCCCAAACTTTTGTTGAATTTCTACATCTATCTTTCTCCACTTTTCTTTCAACTCCTTCTCAGATGCTGCTACATCAATCTTTAGCAGTTTGTCATCTTTGTTTAGTTTTGCTGCTGACAGATTTATGATATCAATATTGTCCATGGCTGGTGGCTTTGTGGAAGCAATTGTTGGCACAATCACTTTGCTGACTTGGATGTTTAGTACTTTCTGCTCCCCCTCACTCCTTGATTCCTCTTGACTGATTGGGATAATAGCACTTTCTTTCTCCCCCTTTTTGTTATCAGCAAGTTGAGTAGAGGAAGAGGTTTGTGCTGCCACTAGCTTTTGAAGCAAGTCGGTTTGTTGTGCTTGATGGAGATGTATAGCTGTTAGAGAGGCTTCCATAGCAGTCATTCTTTTATCAAAGGAATCCACCTTGGTGGCAAGATCAGTGTTCTTCCTTAGCTGTCTTTTAATATCAATCATTGTGGCTTCTGGAAGTTTGGCATCTAATCTTTCAAAAATATCCTTTTTTACTTCATTGATCTCTGTCTTGATAAAAGTGATATCATGGTTGTGTTGGAGGCCTTGGATTTGATGCAGTTGCAGAGAATTTAGATATTCCTGTAAGAGTTACATGGTGCTTGTATCTGTGGTAGATTAAATAACATTGTGTATTTCCTGAATTTGATGAATGAGAGTGACCTTAAAATCTTGAAGATCACAGTCCTTGGAGAATGCCCATGAAGGAAGGCCAGATCTAGAGCCGGTGCCTGCTTCTCCCCCTATGTCCATGAGCTCCTCATTTTCACCATCATCTCCAAAGAAACTAGTAGATTTCCCAGTCCCATAGTCAACATCATCATCAGCTCTAGGTGGCATAGCTGTGATGGCATCCTTAGCTCTTTGCATTGATTGGGTGGTGTGCACCAGGTTCAGTATTCTTTCTGCATTTTCATTGCCATGTACATCCAGAATTTGATATGCTGGAATGGGATGAGTAAATGCCTCAGCATCCAAAGAGATGGAACTTATAACAGCTTGATTTTGCTGAGATAGTTTCTCTATGTCTGCATCATTGGCATTCATTGACTCACTAGCAATGATGTCCATCCTTATATCTCCTGTACCCACATTTCTCTCAATTTCTCTCTCTTTTTGCATCAAGGGCTCCCATTGGCTCCCCACCCTCACACCCTCACCTTCACCATCTAAGATGGGACTCCTCTCACTCACTTTTGCCAATCCTGAAGAAATGGATTGCATTTGTTCACTCTTTTTCTCGCCTTTTTCCTGGGAGCAACCTAGACTCTCACTCAATTTACTCCCTTCCCTTAGTCCTAAGAGTGATTGTATTACTACTAAGTCTTCTACACTTGTGAGAATTGAAGAGATTTTAAGTTGTGCAGAGACACCCGACGGATGAGGAATATCCATCGGGATAGTAGTTTGGCTATCCGATGGATGACTGCTATTAGGATTATCCGTCGGGATACAATCACTACTCGACGGATGATGAATATCCATCGGAATAGAAGAAATAAATGAGTTTGGAGTGGAGACTATTGTAGACTCTGTGAAGATTGATGATAATTTAGGCACAGAAGTTTCAACAGTCTCAGAAAGAAATGGCAAGTGAGCCAACAAATCATCTAAAAGATGATGCTCACTTTCTTGGATTTTTGGCTTCTCCAAGAGAGTTAAAGATGGAGAATTTGGAAGTGAAGTATTTATCATGTCAACATCCGGTGAGTCTGTAGGAGAATTTAGTGTATCAGGTGCTTCGATTATGAGAGATTTTGGCTCTGACTCCACATTTATTGGAGCCACATCAATCTGACTTTGAGATGGTGCAGTGACTGGTTCTTTAGCACCAGTTTGCACTGTGTGTGTGCCCTGTGCATCCCAAAGGGTTTTTGATCTTTTCTTTCTAGCATAAGTTTGTGGTGAGCTAGTGTCCCTACCCCTTTTGGCCTGTGCTCCTGGTTGGGAGCTTGTTTCAATAGTGACATCCTTTTGGGAGGATGAAACTAAAAATGAGCTTATTTCTTTATTAACAACCACAGTTTGTTGGGAAACTGTGGTGTGTCTAGGTTTGGGTACTCTCTTCTCACCAGCTTTATCCTTAGGGTTTCTTTGATTTCACCCTATCCCTCACCTTTCTCACCCAACTTCACACTCCCCTCTTTTTGTTTGGTGGATTTTGTAACTGGTTTCTTTTGAAAGAAACTAGAGGGGGCTTTCTTAGTTTTGGATTTTGAAGTTTGTGATTTAGTAGCTTGGGTAGGCATCTGTTTGGTCATTGACACAGATGCCATGGCTATATTTGAAGGCAAAGAAATGTGTGAGGTTGGAAGAGTGGAGATAGTAGAAATTACCTCACTTACTTGAGGTCCCTCCATTACCGGAAAATAGAAGAGGGGCACCTCTTTGTGGTGGTCTGCTCTATTAAGATCTGTAATTATTCTTCTTTCTTGTACCCAACAATTCAGCTTGTTGGTTGGGTTCTCAATCATAATATTCTCAATGAGATGGTTAGCAAGCATCATGAAAAATCTAGCGTAATAGACACTTTTACCTCTTTTTTGAGTTCTCCTAACTTAAAGCCTAACTCAAATAAGACCAAGTCACTGATATTAAAGTACTTATCAGTAACTAGCATGTAAAGCATGTTGAGCATGGATATGTTAATAGAATCAAAGTTACTAATCTCACCAGAAAACACTTTAGTCACCACATCACACAGATAACTCCATTCTTTCCTAAGACCCAACCTTCTAATTCCACATAATTTAGAGGTAGTGAGTGTATAGCCCATGGAATTAGGCATGTTAACTATATCAGTGTCTGTGTGTGGAGCAGTAACAGTATTATCAGGAATTCTAAAGCATGCTTTGACAATATCACTGTTAATGCAAAACTGATTACCTTTAAGAGTGAATGTGATGGTCTTATTAGTTGAGTTATACACTACAGTTGTCCATATCTCCTCTACAACCTCACAGTAGATGGTGGGAGATTCCAGCATAGCATAGTTGAGTTTGCAGCCTTTCACAAAATCCATCATTTTGTGATAGTTTCCAGATTGTTGAATCTCCTTGTTCACTAGAGCTGTGAAATTGTTCTTTTCGTAAATGTACCCAGTTTGAGACATGATTTTGACGACTGGTGCCATTGTTAGAGATTGAAATTTATAGAGAGAGTGATTGCTTTTGAGAAGAAAGAAGTTAGAGCAATTGAAAATTGAGAGTGATAAAATAATAGAATAAAAGTGAATTCTGCTTTTATACTCTCTCAGAAATAAACTGTTAAAAATAATAAAGTAAATTAAAGTGACCAATGAAAATTTCCCAAAATAGCTGTTTAAAAATGAATAAACTGTAAAAATTTTGTCACTTATCCGTCATGTCATGCTTACAAACTGTAAGTATACTCGATGGATAATGTTCTGATTTTTTACGGCTAGGATTGAGACAATTCGACGGATGAGGATAAATCAGTTATCCGTCGAGTTATAAAATACTCCAGAAAAATAATTGATTATAGTAACAATTAATATACCGACGGATGATCAAACTCGATGGATAACGAGCATTCGTCGGGATGTAAATTTTGACTTAGCCAAAATTTCATCCAAAGCAGAAAAATCAATTAAGTTTCTGGCTGTATACTAATTTGCAAAATATCTGAAATGATTCAAGAATAATTAAGCATACCTAACTCACTTACCAACCTTGAAAAGGTGGATTCATCAAGTGGCTTGGTAAATATGTCTGCAAGCTGCTTTTCACTTGGAACAAAATGAAGTTCCACAGTACCATTCATCACATGTTCCCTTAAGAAGTGGTACTTGATATCTATGTGCTTTCTTCTTGAATGCTGCACTGGATTTTCAGTGATGGAAATTGCACTTGTGTTATCACAGAAAATGGGAATTCTTTCCACTTGTAGACCATAGTCCAACAATTGGTTTTTCATCCATAAAATTTATGCACAGCAACTACCAGCAACAATATATTCAACTTCTACTGTAGAAGTAGAAACTGAATTTTGCTTTTTACTGAACCATGACACAAGCTTGTTCCCTAGAAAGTGATAGGTTCCTGTTGTACTTTTTCTTTCTATTCTACAAACTGCATAATCTGCATCTGAATAAACAGTTAGATCAAAACCAGAATCTCTAGGGTACCAAATGCCAAGTTTTGGTGTTCCCTTGAGATATCTGAAAATTCTCTTAATAGCTACTAAGTGAGATTCTCTAGGATCAACCTGAAATCTAGCACAAAGACAAGTAGCAAACATTATATCTGGCCTACTAGCTGTTAAGTACAGAAGTGAGCCAACCATGCCCCTATAGCTTGAAATATCCACAGACTTTTCAGTAGTGTTTAATTCAAGCTTAGTTGCAGTGGCCATGGGAGTTTTTGCAGATGTGCAATCCATTAGATCAAACTTCTTTAAAAGATCATGAATGTATTTAGTTTGACTAATGAATATTCCATCACGAACTTGCTTAACTTGTAAACCAAGAAAGTAAGTTAGTTCTCCCATCATGCTCATTTCATACTTACTTTGCATCAATTTGGCAAACATTTTGCAAAGTTTTTCATCTGTAGAGCCAAAAATAATATCATCTACATAAATTTGAACAAGTATACTAGAGGCATTAACATTTCTAAAGAATAAATTTTTAACAACATTACCTCTTGTGAAGTGATTTTCCAAAAGAAACTTTGATAAAGTGTCATACCAGGCTCTAGGTGCTTGCTTCAGTCCATAAAGTGCTTTCAAAAGATAGTAGATATGATATGAGAAATTTGAATCTTCAAAACCAGGAGACTGACTAACATAGACTTCCTCCTCCAAATCTCCATTTAGAAAAGCACTTTTGACATCCATTTGATAGACCTCGAAATTGGCATGAGCTGCATAGGCTAAGAAAATTCTGATGGCCTCAAGTCTTGCAATAGGAGCAAAAGTTTCATCAAAATCTATTCCTTCTTGTTGACAATAGCCCTTAACAACCAATCTAGCTTTGTTCCTGACTACTATGCCATTTTCATCCATCTTGTTTCTGAATACCCATTTGGTGTCAATTGGATTTTTCCTTTAGGCTTGGGTACCAGCTTCCATACTTTTTTCCTTTCAAATTGGTTTAGCTCCTCCTGCATAGCTAAAATCCAATCAGGATCCAACAAAACTTCTTCTACCTTCTTTGGTTCTTCCTTAGATAGGAAGCTACTATATAGATATTCTTCTTGAGTTGCTCTCCTTGTTTGAACTCTAGAAGATGCATCACCAATAATGAGCTCAAAGTGGTGATCTTTAGTCCATTTTCTTTGTTGAGGTAGATTAGCTCTAGATGAAGAGGCGTCATTGTTGTCTTGATGTGTGACTGAGTTTTGACTATTAGAAACTCTCCCTGAGTTTGTGAATCTTTGATTTGAGAAAGGAGAGCTTTTTGTAAGTGATCTATTCTGACTTCCAGCTTCTCTTGATGACCCGATGGATGGTGTACTTTGTGTTCCGACGGATGAAGCTGATTGTCTCCCGACGGATAAAGCATATTGTCTCTCGAGGATGAAGCATTTTGCAACTCGACAGATGTTAAATTATGTGCTTCATTAGTTGTAGATTTTTCTACATTATCCTTATTCACTATTTCTTGATCACTTTCTTCATCACTGTCATCACTAACCATCTCCACATTATCAAACTTGAGGCTTTCATGAGAATCTTCATCTTGCAGTCCTTCAATCTGTTTATCATCAAACACAACATGTATTGATTCCATAACAATGTTGGTTCTAAGATTGTAGACTCTATATGCTTTTCCCACAACATATCCAACAAAAATTCCATCATCTGCTTTAGCATCAAACTTCCCATGTTGATCAGTTTGGTTCATCAAGATAAAACATTTGCAGCTAAAGACATAACGAAAATTTATGGTTGGTTTCTTGTTCTTGAACAATTGGTAGGGTGTCATACACTTTGCTTGATTAATCAAAGAAATATTCTGAGTGTAGAAGGCAGTATACACAGCTTCAGCCCAAAAAATGTTGGTAACTTTGATTCTTCAAGCATTGTCCTTGCAGCTTCAATAAGAGATCTGTTCTTTCTTTCCACTACTCCATTTTGTTGTGGAGTTCTTGCTGTAGAAAACTCATGCATTATCCCATTCTCTTCACAAAATAATTTCATCACAGAATTCTTGAACTCAGTTCCATTGTCACTCCTGATTCTTCTTACCTTGAAATCAGGATGATTGTTAACTTGCCTTATGAGATTGATGATGATTTTACTAGCTTCATCTTTGGAATTAAGGAAATATGTCGAAGAGAACTTTGAGAAATCATCTACGATTACTAGGCAGAATCTTTTCCTTGAAATGGAGAACACATTGACTGGTCCAAATAAATCCATGTGTAGCAATTACAAAGGTTCTTCAATTGTTGAATCAAGCTTCTTTCTGAATGATGCTTTAATCTACTTTCCCTTTTTGTAGGCATCACACAATCCATCCTTAGAAAACTCCACTGGAGGAATGCCTCTAACCAGTTCTTTCTTTACAAGTTCATTCATGGTCTTGAAGTTTAGATGGGATAGTTTCTTTTGCCATAGCCAACTTTCATCTTGACTTGCTTTACTGAGAAGACAAGTGACGGATTCTGTATTAGATGAGGTGAAGTCAGCTAGATACATATTTCCTTTTCTCACTCCAGTGAGAACCACTTTGTTGCTCTTTTTGTTTGTCACAACACAAGCTTCTGAATTGAAGGTTACTGAGTTGCCCTTATGACAAAGCTGGATGATGCTCAACAGATTTTGCTTGATACCATCCACTAGGGCAACCTCTTCAATGATGACATTGTCTTTTGAAATTAAGTCATATCCCACAGTATAACCCTTGCTGTCATCTCCAAAAGTAATACTTGGGCCAACTCTCTCCTTGAACTCTGTGAGCAAGGTAGAATCTCCAGTCATGTGACTTGAACAGCCACTATCCAAGTACCAAAGATTCTTTATGTTTCCCTGCACACATCAAAACCAAATCAAGTTGATTTTGGTACCCAAGTTTCCTTCGGTCCTGCCTTGTTAGCTTTCTTCTTTGGTTTCTTAGGTTTGATCTCATTTGACTTGGGAATTTCTGATTTATCCTTAGTCATTTGAGTTGGACCTTTGAAACCAGTCATTTGAACAGAATTATCATGCACATTTTGATTAACAGGAAATTGCACGATGTTTGCAAACATGTTATTCCAGTAAGGCATGCTAAATGGCATTTGTGGCATACTAAATGCAAAATAATAAGGATCAGGTGCAAATGGCATATTAGCAAATTGTGCATTCATATTCTAAGCAGACATAGCATTCATAGGCATAGAAGGTATGGCATTCATGTTGGGAAAAGAAGAGGGTACATATATAGGAGTAGGCATGGCAAGTTTGCAATTAACAGACAAATGATTAACACTACCACACTTAACAGATTTTTCTTGGAGCATACTTATCAGGTGTGTAGTTGTTATGTTTGTTAATACCTACTTTCCCATTTCTATTGTTTTTCTTTTTAGTTTCTGTTTTAACCTCAATCTTTTCTAATCTGTCATTCAATTGTTTGATGGACATATGACCAACATTAACTTTCTTCTCCTTCTTCACTTGACTTGATTCTCCTGAAACAAAATTTTTGGAAACATATCTATATTTTTCATTTAACTTGGCAAGCTTAGCTTTGCTCACTGGTTTGCTCACAGGCGACGGATGTGGCTCTTTGTCACTCGACGGATAATCCTTTTGATTATCCGACAGATGATTCTCATCATCCGTTGAGTCCACATCTGCTAGCAATCCTTCAACCAAATTGGATTCCAGCTTCTCCTTACTCTTTTTCCAAGCTGCATCACAAAAGGACTCAATACCTTGAACTTTAGTGATTTGAGCATGGACATCTCTGGATGATTTCCATGCTTTAATCACTTCCCATTCTCGTTCAAGCTGCTTCTTTAAAATCTCTTCTTTCTTCAAGGACTCAGTCAATTCATCCTTAGCAATCTTACACTAAATTCTCAATTTTTCAAACTCAATAAACTGAGACTCTAGCACATTATTCCTCTCACTTCAAAACAAATTATTTTCTTTAATTTTAGCATTTTCCTTAGTGAGGGACTTAAGTGTAACACGCAAGTGATATAATTCTGTAGACATGTCATTGATTGCATCATTACACTCAACTTTAGATAAATATGCTAGGTTAGTGGTGATTACCTGATTACTTGAAGAACTTGTTTCTGTTTCATCAGACTTGGCCATCAGGGCTAGATTGACATAGCTTACATTCTCATCTTCATTCAATCATCAGCTGCCCAGTCATTTTTCTGTGTATTCAAAGCCCTTTCCTTTTGTTTGAGCAACTTAAAATATTTCTGTTTGTAATCAATAGGCTCAAACTTCTTTTTGTTGGAATTTGACTTTCTACACTCACTGGCAAAATGCCCTGCCAAGCCACATTTCAAACATTTGAATTTGGATTTATCCACCATGTTTCTACTTGGCTTGGCTGCTCCAAAGTTCTTTTTAAACTTGAGCTCGACAAATATTCTGGAAAGGAATTCTAAATGCTCATCAATATCATCCATGTCATCTTGGCTCAAATGATCTTCATTTTCAGCTACCAGCCCTTTGCCCTTGTTCTCACAGACCTTTGAAGTAGACTCAACAGCTTCTACCTTCATCACTTTCTCTTTCTCTAACTCAGCAACCAGTACTATGGACCCTCCTTTCTTCTTTCCTTTCTCCATCCTCTCATCTTGCTTTATTTCAAGCTCATATGTCTTCAGGATGCCATACAGTCTCTCCAAGGTAAACTCCTTGTAATCCTGAGAATTTCTCAATGAGACTGTCATTGGTTTCCACTCCTTTGGAAGAGATCTAAGGAACTTAAGGTTAGAGTCTTTTGTCTGATAGACTCTTCCATGCAACTTCAGAGCATTTAAAGTAGTTTTTGAAACCTATTAAAGATATCAGTGAGAGACTCACTACCTTCACAATGGAAGTGCTCATATTGCTGAATTAGTAGTTGCATCTTATTCTCCCTTACTTGCTCAGTACCATCACAGATAATCTGGATAGTGTCCCAAACCTCCTTTGCTATTTTTCAGTTAATGATGTTATCAAACATATCACCATCAACTCCATTGAACAATATATTCGTGGCCTTCTTGTCTTTCCTGACTTGCTCAATATCAGGATCTGACCATTCATGCCTAGGCTTGGGAACAGATGGTTCATTGCCTGTAGCAGCTCTCATTGGTACACGAGGACCTCTCTCTATGCAATCCACATAGGCCTCATCTTGAGAAAGAAAATGTAGATGTATTTTCACCTTCCGGTGGTGATAATTGTCTTTATCCAGAAAAGAAATTTTAACTCCAATATCCTTCTTGTTCATCTTGCTGTTTGTTGTGATCATTACACTCTTTGTACTTCAAGAGCTTGCTCTGATACCAATTGTTATTCCCTTATAATACAATAAGAATTACAGAAGGGGGGGTTGAATGTAATTTTGGCTTCTTTTCGAGATTTATAAAAATGTTCTAACTCAATATATATATATATAAGTGTTTTGATTTGCAAAGTGCGGAATAAGGAATTAAGTAAATCAAACACAAAGTAATAAAAACACAAGTCTTTAAAACTTTCTGGTGGATTTGAATGTATCCACCAGATATATATATATATATATGTGTATATCGATTTGAGAACTCTGTGAAGCTCAAATTGGTCACAGCTGCTTTACAAGTGAACAAACAAAGTGTAGAGAAATTCTTAACAATTACAGCTTTTTCTATTTCTCTTCTAAATGTGTTTGCTTAGTTGTTTGTTCTACTAGCTACACTTGGTTTATATATCACCAAGTTTACATGGTAATAAGACAGGATAATAAAACAAAACCTAAGAAGTCTAACTTCATGCTACTTCATTACTATATTCCAGCATCTTTGAAAATCTTCATGACTTGCATAGAAATGGTAATGCTTCTTTGTTCTCAATTTCCTACTAAACAGGCTACCACATTCCTTTTGCAAACACCCAACGCATGTGACTGTGTTGTCACTGTGAACAGATATTTGAATTGATCATCCGTCGGGTACATGCTTGTTATCCGTCAGGTAGCTTTGTTGATCATCCGTCGGGTAGCTATTTGACACTTAACTCCATATAATTTATGCAGAATTATAAGATATCTCATATTTACAATTAATCAACCTATTCTGCATATCTACTAGTAGTCAACATGACTCATATGCTACTACAAAATCTACACAAAGTTGTTTGCAGAAATGTGCTACAATACTTATTATTACATAAGCTACTCACTCGATGGATGTCAAATCATCATCCGTCGGGACTATATTGAATCATCCGTCGGGACTATATTTTATCATCCGTCGAGTGCTACAAAGTTCACTAAGTTAAATCTACTAAGGTATTTTGTGTGATTTATCATCAAGTTCACAAAATATTCTTAACAAAATTTTGATTTGGCTAAACTGTACATGAAACTTTGATTTTAATAGCTCAAATCAAAGCTTATTCAACATACAATCGAAGCCCTAACATCTAACAAACCAAAAATCATTCAAGCTTAAAAATATATAAATCAAAATTCACATAAACCCTAATAATCGAACTATCAATTACAGCTATCGTTTGTTAAATTAATTGATACAAATCGATCATAAACCATCATATGAAGCTATTCATATCATTAATTTCATCAAATAACCTCGGAAATTAGACATGAACCCTAGAATTCGAAATCAAAAATCTACGAATCAAAACATGAAATTGATACTAAAATTTGAAAGAACAGATCAAAACCTTCGATTTGAGTACTTACACGACTATGATTGATGCTGAAAATCGATCAAAATCACAACTTGATTGCACGACCCGATTCTGGAAAACCCGACCTGAAAACAGAGAATTTTTTATTTTTCAGTATTTTTGATAATTAATTCTAAATAATTAAATAAAAATTAGGGTATTTATAGTAATAAAAATAATACTCCTAATTAAAATTAAGGCCCTAATTTTACATCTAATAAATTAATTTGCCCTTAATTAATAATTTTTTAGTACTAATTTTTAATTTTTAAATATTTAATATACACAATTTATATTCCAAAAATTCCCAAAAATTGTGAATAATTCAAAAATACAAAGAAATGGAATATTTAAAAGTCCCATAATTTTATAAAAATAAAAATATGATTTTTGTGGGGTTTTTGACACCGAAAGGGGCTCGGAAAAGTCATTTTTCGTGAAACGAGAAAATTTATAAAATAACTAGATGTTCAGAATAACACTATAGTACAAGCCATACTAAGAAAAATAAGGCCAATTTTTTATTTGAAATATCAGCAATTAAAACAAAGTTCGAGTTGCATAACTTTTGATACGAAAGCTTTTAACACGAAATAAAATACCCGATAAATATCCGGAAGATACCCTGACGTTACAGAACACACATAGTACATAACAGCTAGGATTTTATGACTAAATACACTTAGTGACATAATAAAACATATTATTTCATCTTTATTATGATATAATACAAGCATAATTTCCTAGTCATTACACAACTCATCCTTAGTATTGATTTGAGTTTTGGGTAACTTGGTTTTAGCATCTTTCAAATATCTCCCCAGCATCTTGATCATGTCTTCATCTTCCACAGTCTTGTACTGCTTTGACTTCAAGTCAGTTTCTAGAATCATTATCAGCTTCTTGTTTGCCATGACACATTGCTTTGGAATCTGGAAATGGTTGCAATGTTTGGTGGTTGGACAGATGTATACCACTCCCTTGCTTTGTTGTAGATATGCTTCTGGAAAAACATCTACTTGAGCCTTTTTCAATGCATTAAGTAAGAGAGTGTCTTCATGAATTACTCTATTGATCAGAATGTCCAATTCAGATTCCCTTCTTGTTATTAGATAATTAAGGGACACCTGCATACATCTATCCACACCAGAGTCATTTATATTGATAACAATTCTTTTCTCTTGAAAGTTATCCTTGGTTACCAAGATCACCCTTAAGAAGTTTACTGTCTTGTCCAAGGCCTTTTTTTATGTGAAGAAGTTGTTTAGAGAATCCCTGAGAGCCGTTAGTAATTCATCAAATTCTCTGCTTAGACTAGGTCCCTCAGCTGCTTTTAGTAGCCTCTCCATTCCAACATCAAGTTGTTGTTCAGTTTCCTTGGATTTGCCTTTTTAAGCTTGGACAGATGATCTTAGCAACCTAGCCTCTATCTCCCTCTCAGTCTTTTTAGCAGGTAAGATAAAAGGTGTAGGGATTTCTGGCCTAACAGCTTCTAGAAGTGCAGGCAATGGAATGTTTAGAGCACCTATGATGGCTCACAAAGCTACTGAATTTTGCATTTGAAGATGCTTATGGGAGTCCACCAGAGTCTGAATGTCAACCTGTTGACTTTGTACCAGAGCTGTGAGTTGAGAGACTTGAGCTGTTAATGAGTCATTTGAAGACTGAAATGTGGAGACTTTATTTTAAAGAGCCTAAATCTGCAAGTTTATTGATATTGACATAGGTGGTTGGGAGCTTGAGGAGACAGAAACACCAAATGTAGCTTGTATAGATTCTTTAATGCCTACCATCAAGAGTTCTGAAGGTTCATACCTAGCCTGATGTAGTTGATTCAGTTTGAGCTTGGTGTCATTGGTACTTGTAATTTTATTCTGGACAATTTCATGCAGAGCTATGAATATTTGTTTGAGATTTTTGATGCTCTGCTCCATACTGGTTATGTCAAACTTGCCATTTGATCATTAAATTTTTGAAACTTGTTTTTGAGATCAACTTGACTTTGTACAAAGTCATCCAGCTTTTCCTTCACCAATCTCCTTATCCTGTCTTGATGGATTTCCAGATTCTGTTGGAGTGCTTTACTCATGAGATGAAAAGCTTTAAGTTGAGCTTTGTAGACTTCTATCACAACATCATAGACTTCATGTGGAGTGAGTTCCTTGGCATTGCTTCCCAGTATTGTGATGTAATCTTCTCTAAATCTTTCCAAGACCTCATCCATACTCAAGATAAAGTCCTTATCTAGACAGGCATCCACATTACCATCCTGCTCAGCTTCATTCACAATCTTTTTCTGCTTCTCTTCAACATCTATTTGATAAGACATCAAGATTGCTTGATAGTACTGATTGAGTATGTTTGTGGTAAGAAGCTGTTGTGTGATGTTGGAAAGGATAGAAAGTTGATCAACCAAGAGGTCATTCATTGTAATGGGTTGAGCTTGGGCATCTTGAAGCCACTGAGAGATAAGGTGTGATAGTTGTGGAGAAGGATTAAATGTAGAAGGTAATGTCTGTTTGGGTTGAAGTTAATGGTTGAAGTTCAGTAATATTACCTGTGACATATGCCACAGTTTGACTCAAATTTGGAACTATGGTTATGAAAGTATGTGGTTCACCACTTGTAGGAACCTCCAATTGAATTGGAGGGAATTTGACCAGGTTACTGTCATGTACCATGGCCTCAAATCCTTGCTCTTTTTGCAAAGAGCTAGCACTTGAATGTGCCCGACTTGCCTCCCATATAACAGGTTTATTGGAAATTGGACTCCTAGCTTCAATTGTTAAGGCAATGTCAGCTAGGATTTTGAGGGGAGTTGTCCCAACATGAGGAACCTCCAATTGAATTGGAGAGGATTTAGATAGCTCCCCCTCAGGAGTACTACCCTCAAACCTATCAATTTGTAAATATTGTTTAGCACATGAAGGTGCTTGAGTGACTACCACAGGGTCTTCAGTAAAAACTGATGAAACCCCTGTGTTTTTGTTGGTGTCATCAAGGTCTACGCCAGAGTGTAGCCTCTCACCAACTAGATGTGGTTCTTGGGTGGTGTTTCTTGAACCATGTCACTTGATTTTAGCAACACTTGAGAATCAGATTCAAGTTTCTCATTGTATAAAGAAGAAATTTTAGAAATGAGTTTTGAGATTTCAGAATTGAGTGTTGGAAGCTCCTCCTGAATAGACGAGGGAGCTTCAATAGATGTGTCCTCAGTGTGTGTGCCATCCTTATTCCTTCTTTCATACACTTTAATGTGTTCAAGTGATGGTGCAGACTCTTTACAGGGTGTACTAGGGAGAGTGCTCTTTTCAATAGAGACACCCTGTTGAGAGGATGCCCCTAGAGTCTATTTAATTCCCTCATTTTCAACTACATCCTTTTGGGAGGATGCAGAGGTGGTTTGAGTGGTCAACTCAGTTTGTTTTTCCTTCTTTGGTTTCTTGACCAGGGTGGAATCAATTTGAATTTGATCCTCATCACTCTCATTGATAATAGTTAGGGTTGTTGGATTTCTCTTCTTTTTACTCACTTCACCCTTTTGAGAGGATGAAGTGGTTGGTTTCCTAGCTTCTATTGGTACAGAAAGAGGGTATCTCAGTTTGGGAAGACCCCTGTTGGTGTTCCTATGTTTGTTCTTCCACAGGTACATGAGCCATTACTTTACTAGTTGTTATTGTAGACCTCATGTCAGACATAGGGTAAGGGTAAGTCCTGAATCTCTCCAACATAAATGGAGTGATTCTAAGACTTACAATTACCCTGTTCTTTGTAGTAAGTGAACCAAATAAGATTTTGGATGCTTGCATAAAGTTTCCTATTTGTGTTCAATCTATACCATTGAGTAAATGAATTTCTTGAACTTCATAGTTTAAACTAGACATTATAAAACTAGGAAAGAAAATTTCCTTAACTTTTAAAGACAAAGGCATAGTCAGCCTTGTGCTAAGTTCCTGCAGAATCAGCATCCCCACATTGATGTGTTTGTTGTGATCCATGAAGAATACCAGCTTCTAAACTACACTTGAAATGTTATCATATCCTGTCTTTTTGCATGTGAAATCACAATAGAGTCAAACAGGAATGCCCATTCCTTCCTCAGATTCTTCTTGTTCAGACTGGCTAAGTTGATCCTTTCACTGTAATTGATAAAGTCCATGAATTCAGCTAGCTCATCTTAAGTTGGTACCTCCATCAGGTTGTCAGTAGGAATCCCTAAAGCCACATTCAAATTATTGTCAGAAAACTCCACATATTGGCCTTGAATGGAGTAATTCACCATCATGGATATAACTTGATTCTCATGTACCACTATTCTCCCCACATCTGTGTTCTAGAAATCCCTAAGAACATCAAAGTACAGTACTGGATTTGCAGTTAGAGCACCTACAAAGTATGTTTCAGAAAGAAACTTCATAAAGCTTTTGAAGCTATCAGGAGCTTGGTTTGCATCTGTATATTCAAGATAGTTGGTTCCTTCTTTAGGGATAAAAGGTGTAACTAAGTTTGATGTCATTTGAAGTGTTTAAATTTGAGTGGGTAAGAAAAATTTGAGAGAAAGAGTTTGAAATGAGAGAAAACGGTTTGGATTTGGAAAAATTAGTTCACTTAGAGATCTTGAAGGCGTAAAGAGGTGTATGTCGAGATGTCTGGGTATTTATAGTAAAAGGTAAATGACTTATCGAGAACTCAAAAATAAATGTTTGGAATTTGCTTATCGAGAAGTCATATTGTGAGAATAGATACATATCGATTTACCATTTTCCTGACTCATATCGAGAACTAAAAAATGACTTATCGAGATGTCAAATAAATACCCAATTTATCCTGAATGGACTATTTTTTTTAATTTTTATTTAAATAAATCAAAATAAAATAAGAATAATGTTTTTAAAAGTATTTTGCCAAACACATTTATTAAATTAAATTATCTCA
The DNA here is from genome assembly GCF_009905375.1 of Apium graveolens. Lineage (NCBI taxonomy): Eukaryota > Viridiplantae > Streptophyta > Magnoliopsida > Apiales > Apiaceae > Apium > Apium graveolens. The sequence goes on along the minus strand of NC_133649.1, from coordinate 159,507,897 downwards.
GTTCTAAGTTGTTAACAAGTCTAAAATTTATGCTTGTAGAGAATTCTGTGAATTATCACTTATCGAGATCTCTACAATGACTTATCGAGAAGTCATAATAATGCTTATCGAGAAGTTCTTCGAGAAGTCAGAAAAATGACTTATCGAGAATCACTCGAGAAGTCTCAAAATGACTTATCGAGAAGTTAATTAGACTTATTGAGAACTCAGTTTTCTATATACTTTTGTTCTTTTTGAATCTGTCTTATGCTAATTTCACATACTGAAAATGTAAATTACCATTAAGGCAGTTTTCTTAGAACTGAAAAATTCCAAGCTAAATTTTTAATTTTGAAAAATAAATATACAGAGAATTCTGAAATATTTATAACTCATATTCCAGTTAGTTTCCAATAAAATAAAATAAATTTTGATTTATTAGAAATCAATCTGCTGCAACACATTAGCTAAGTTCTTGCCTTTAGGATGAAGAATTTAGCATTCCAATTTCACCTACAAGTCTAGTGAAAGTAGCTTCATCCAAAGGTTTAGTAAAAATGTCAGCTAACTGTTTTTCTGTTGGAACAAAAATAAGCTCAATGGTACCATTTTCAGCATGTTCTCTAATTAAATGGTACCTTACATCAGTGTGCTTTGTTCTAGAATGATTAACTGGATTAGCCACAATAGATATAGCACTAGTATTGTCACACATAATTGGAATTTTGTGTAACACTAGGCCATAGTCCATTAGCTGATTTCTAATCCAAAGCACTTGAGCACAACAACTTCCAACAGCTATGTATTCAGCCTTGGGTGTGGAAATTGACACAAATTGTTGTTTCTTGCTATACCAGGATACAAGTCTTTATCCAAGAAATTGATAGCTTCCACTAGTGCTCTTTCTATCAACCCAGCATCCAGCAAAATCTGTATCTGTGTATCGAACAGCTTCAAATCCTGTTCCCTTAGGATACCATAATCCCAAGTTTGGAGTCCCCTTTAAGTATCTGAAAATTCTCTTCACAGCCATCAAATGTGATTCTTTTGAATTGGCTTGAAATATTACACACAGACATGTTACAAATATAATGTCTGGTCTACCAGCAGTCAAATACAACAAATATCCAATCATTCCCCTATAACCTGAAATGTCTACACTTTTTCCTTTCTTATCTTCATCCAACTTTGTAACAGTAGACATAGGTGTTGATGTAGGTGAACAATCAACTATCCTAAATTTCTTCAATAAACCTTTAACATACTTGGTTTGGCTGATGAAGATTCCATCACTTCTTTCACTAACTTAGCTCTTCCATCATACTTATTTCATATTCACCCTGCATGAGTTTTGAAAATTTTTGACTTAGCTTTTCATTAGTAGAACCAAAAATGATATCATCCACATAGATCCGAACTAGGATCATATCACCACCAAGTTGCTTGTAGAAGAGAGTCTTATCAATAGTTCCTCTATTGAATCCATGTCTAATTAAAAATTATGACAGTGTGTCATACCATGCTCTAGGTACTTTCTTTAATCCATAGAAAGTCTTTAGAAGTTGGTAGAAAAAATCTGGAAATTTAGGATCTTCAAAGCCAGGTAGTTGTTGCACATAAACTTCTTCTTCTAGCTCACCATTTAGGAATGCACTCTTTATATCCATTTGATACACTTTAAAGTTTGAATGTGCAGCAAATGCAAGAAAGATTCTTATTACTTTAAGTCTTGCAACTGGAGCAAAAGTTTCATCATAATCAATTCCTTCTTCCTGTGAGTAGCCTTTTGCAACTAACCTTGCTTTGTTTCTTGTTACAATCCCATTTTCATCCATTTTGTTCCTGAACACCCACTTTGTTCCAATTACACTTATGTTCTTTAGTGCAGGAACCAACTGCCAAACTTTTTTCCTTTCAAATTGGTTTAGTTCCTCTTGCATAGCAGATATCCAATCAGGAACAAGTAGAGCTTCCTCAATTTTCTTAGGCTCAACTTGTGACAGAAAGCATACATGTAGACATTCATTAGCAGTTGTACTTCTAGTCCTCACTCCAGCATTTTGATCACCAATAATTGCTTCTCTTGTGTGACTTCTATCCCATTTCCTGTGTGAGTTTGTTGACTTGAGTTTTCTACATCTTCTTCATCATTGGCATGACTTGCAGAATTTTCTCATCTTTCTCCCCCTGAGTTTGTGTTATCAAATTCAGGTGTTTGAAATGAGCTTCCATTCTCATGATTCACTTGTTCAGTTGATTCTTCATCAATTCTATTGCTTGTGTTGACTTCAGCTTCATCTTCAAAATCACTATCAGTGTTGAGATTTTCAAATTTAAGGGTCTCAGCTTCACTTTCATCAAGGTATTCCAGGCCTGGATACTTGTCATCATCAAAGTCATATCTGTGCTTTCCATAATTTTCTTTTGTTCAAGCACATAGACTTTGTAGGCAGTTCTCTCCAATGAATATCACAGAAAAATTGCTTCAAAAACCTTAGAGTCAAATTTTCCCACAAATTCAGAGTTGTCTTTTAGAACATAAAACTTGCTTCCAAACACATGAAGATGGCATCTCCGGGCCTCAATCGGCATCTCAGGGTCTCAGTTCAGGTGAAAAGCCCCCCTCTGTTCAATGGCCAATCTGAGTGCGCTCCGGATGTCCAGAAGGTCCACTCTCTAGTCGAAAGCTGAGCAAGTGAGGACGAGTAGAAGTATTTGAAGGTCCTTTCGGGAACGGAATCCTACCCTTTTTCTATGTTAGCCAAAAATAGCCCAGATGGGACAAGACTAGTCCGGTCAACAGATACTAAATGATACCTTCAAGCTTCCTTTTATATAAGATTGAATAGGGTGATTTTCCAAGAATCTTGTTAATGAGATATCTGTATTGAGTATAGCATGCAATATTGACAGCTTCATCCCAAAAACTTATTGGCAGTTTGGCATCTTGCTGCATTATTTTAGCAGCCTCCACTAGTGTTCTATTCTTTCTCTCAACTACCCCATTTTGCTGAGGTGTTCTAGAAGCTGAGAATTCTTGAACAATGCCCTTGTCTTTGCAGAATTCAGTTAAAGTTACCCTCAATCTCTTCACACAATTCTGATCTTCAGCCTGCTTCTCAATCTTCTTAATGTGTTCAATTATGATGTGTGGAGTCTCATCCTTAGAATGCATAAATTTCTACCCATGTGTACCTTGAGTAGTCATCCACCATCACAAGTACATATTTCTACCTTGAAATTGATAAGACATTTACTGGTCCAAATAAGTCCATGTGAATAAGTTCAAAAGGTGCACTTATAGAATTCACAGTTTTACTCTTGTGAATTGACTTCTTCATTTTGCCTTTTTGACAAGCCTCGCAAACTTGATTTTGAGCAAACTCCAGATTTGGCATGTCTCTCACTAACTCCTTTTTCACCAGGGTGTTAATTGCCTTGTAATTCAGGTGAGAGATCTTTCTATGTCATAGATTGCTTTGCTCTATAGATGCCTTGGTGTAGAAGTAACATATTCCTTCCTTATTTGCTGAGTGTAAATCTACAATAAACAGGCTTCCCTTTTTTACTCCTTTCAGAACAATTTCACTAGTCTTTTTGTTAATGATTAAGCATTCTCCTTTGTCAAATGAAATATTGAAACCTCTATTTGTGAATTGACTGACACTTAGGAGATTCACTTCGAAACCAGCTACTAGTGCTACATCTTTAATGACAACATTTTCTGAAATTAACTTGCCATATCCCATTATAAAATCTTTGTTGTGGTCTCCAAAAGTCATTAATGGGCCAACTTTCTCCTCAAACTGTGATAGCATGACCTTATCTCCTGTCATATGTCTTGAGCATCCACTGTCTATGATCCATATGACCCTCTTCATTTTGCCTTGCACACAATGAGGATTAAATGTGTTTAGCTACCCAAGCAGTGTTGGGTACTTTCTTTTTGCTGATAGAATTTGCAGAATTAGAATGTATTGATTCGGAAGGGACAGTGTGAACAAATTGTTTTTCATTTTCCTTTTTGTCTGCAAATTCATAATTATCATATTTCAAATCTACTTTCAGTTTATGACAACTTGTCATCACTTTCATATTGCAAGGTATGAAGTCAAATTTTTCACAAAAGGAATAAGGGTCTTCTACATTTGCTTCACTGTACTTGTATGCTCCCACTTTTGGCTTGCTAACATCCTTTTTGCAAAGATGAGTTAAATGATTTGTTGAGCAACATTTTTGACATTGCATTCTGGGGGCATCTGCAACAAATGCAAAGTTGTTGCTTTTGTTTACTCCTATCTTGCCATTCCTGTTATTTTTCTTTCTTTATGTATTCTCAGTCTTGACTTCCTTGACATGTGTCTTTGGTAGTTGGTTAACCATGGGCTTCTTCTTTCTTTCAGTAGCAGGAGTGGTTTCCTCATTTTTCATTTCTTTATCTTCATCTGCAAGTTCTTGCTTGATGACCAACTCTTCTTCACTAAAATTCACTTCACATGCCTTGAACAAAGGCGAGTCAACCTTTCTCAGCATAGCTGGGACATCTTCATTTACAGTTGCTTTGCCCTTATCACCTTCATTCTTCTTGTTACTGTTTAAGGCAATATAGTCAAGGCCAATAGCTATGTTAGCACATGGCTTGTTCTTCTTATAGTACTGACCAACTAACTGAGAAGCATTTATGAAAGACTTCAACTTCACTTCATTCTTTTCTATCTTTTCCCTCAACACAACTTCAATTTCACTAGCACACTTTAGCTTCTTCTCTATATATTCATTTTCCTGCTTGACAGTTTCAAGCTCAATAAGCTGCAGTTCTAAACTTTGTTTCTCAATCTCAAGCTCCTCATTTCTCTTTGACATCTTACTAACTTCCTCAGTAGATGCCACCATGCTTGTGTGTATATGAAACATCTCTAACACTCATCTTTTAAATAGTCTCCTTATATTGACTAGCATTTAAATCAATAATGGTTAGAGTTGGTACCTCTGATTTTGAAGTGGATGATTCTCCATGCACAAGATCCATTAGTGCATAGTTTCTAACTTTTTCATCCTCGTCATTATTATCAGTATCATCCCAACTTTTACCTTCTGCAATATAAGCTTTTCCAGAATGTTTTTTCAAGAGAGCTTTATACTTTGCCTCCAATTCTAAATATGCCTTGTCCTTTTTCACCTTCTTGGACTTCCAGCATCTAGTAGCAAAGTGACCCAACTCATCACAGTTGAAACACCTTATCTTTGATCTATCCACAGATCCAGTTTTGTAGTCACCTTTTCTAGCTGAATTATACCGAGATTTTGGTTTCCAATTGTTGTTGTTGGAAGATTGTCCCTTGTTCTTGAAAAACCTTGGCTTCTTGACTCTTATGTTTGAAAAATTTCCTAGCCAAGTAAGCCATAAATTGGTCCATTTCATCTAGCTCATCCAAGGTGTAGTATTCATCTTCCTCCAGTTCCAAAACAACTTGCTTCTAAGGTCCTTTGTTCTTTTGTTCCACAGCTTGAATAACTGGAACTTTATTATCTTGTTCACCTTCACTTTCTTCACTATCATGTACAACCAAGGCACTGGAACCATCAACCACATGTACATGGTTTGCCTTTAATGACTTTCTTTGCAGCATCTCAAGTTCATAAGTTTTCAAGACTCCATACAGAACTTTCAGTGTCGTTCTTCTTAGGTCTCTTCCTTCTCTAATGGCTGATATCTTCTGTTCAAGATGGTCAGGAAGAGCTAGTAGGAACTTCAGGTTAACATCCTCAGCTTCATAATATTTAGCATGTAACTGCAAGCCATTTATTAATTTATTAAATCTCTCAAAAACTTCAGTAATTCCTTCTTTAGGCTTTGCCATGAATCCCTCATACCGAGACACCAGTATTCTTATTTAGTTAGATATAACATCCTCTATACCTTCACAGATATGTATTTTCTCCCATATTTTTTTAGCTGTGTCACAGTTGACAATGTTATTGTACAGGACATTGTCAAGTGACTCTATCAGAATTAATTGTAGGCCACTATCTAGAGAGACTTTCTCCTTCTCAGATTTAATATATTTTGAAGGGTGCTTAGATGCAAAGTGAGCTGGAATGACCATGTCTCCATCTGTAGATTCATCTACCTTTTCCATGGGGGTATGAAAGGGCCATTCTTGAGAATCTAAATGTATAATGGATTGGCCATCCTTATGAACAACATCACTTTCTTTTTCCAGAGTGTATAGTTGATTCTGTCAAAGGCTGGTATCTTAATACTACTTATCTTCTGTGCACTCATACTTCCAAGATCTTTATCTGCATTCTTTCAGATTTTGCTCTGATACCACTTGTTAGATATTGAGTACAACACAGGGGGTGAATATGTTTTCTTTAATTTTAGGCTTTTTCAAATTATTTGGATATGGTGAACAAAGCAATCTAACTTGTAGAAATATTGTGTTTAACAGAGTTAATAAAGCAAGTACAACAAACACAGTATTTTCAAAACTCACTTAACTTTGTATTAAAATTAAGTATGTCTTGCTACAAATTTCTTGGTTCTTTGTAAGTAAAGAACTCAGCTTCTATCTTGAGAGAGTACAAGAAATTTTTTAGATCTGTTTGTTACTCTTAAAAAACAAAGGACCAGTGTTTACTTTATAGATTAGTAAACACAGGTTTACACAACATGGAATAAGATAAACTAAACCCTACTTTAAGTTATCTCTAAAGCTTTCCATTTCTGGCTTAGTGAATCCTTGCAAATCTTTTAGGTCTGTGACCTTCTTTTGTTATTTATCTTGGCCCTTGTTCTTGCACTCTTCAAGCTGCTTTTGCAGACTTTTCAATCTAAGTGATTAGATCATTTGTTGATTGATAATCTTGAATCTTTAACTTATTTGCATTCTATACTTGAGGTTCATATCGAGATCTCTAGTTTGTTGTATAGAGATCTGACATCTCGATAAGTATAATGGCTTATCGAGATCTCTGAGTTTTCTATAAGTGTTTTGACTTGTCGAGATCTCTGAGTTCTCTATAAGTGATTTGGTTTGTCGAGGTCTCTGATTTCTTTATACGTGTCTTTGACTTGTCGAGATCTCTGAGTTCTCTATAAGTGAACTTGGCTCGTCGAGGTCTCCAAGTCTTTGTATGTAGAAATGACTTATCGGTATCTCTGAGATCTCTATGTGCATTTTGACTTGTCGATATCTCTGAGATCTCTAATGAGAAATTGACTTGTCGATATCTTCAATCTTCATATCTTCATTTTAACTTGTCGATATCTCTGAGTTCTCTATATGCATAAATGACTTGTCGATATCTCCAATCTTCACATCTTCATTTGACTTGTCGATATCTCTGAGACTTCTCTATAAGCTATTTTGGACTTCTCGATAAGTCATTCTGGAGTTCTCGAATAACTTCTCTATATGACTCGATATGTGACTTGTAGATATCTTGACTTTGAATATTTTTCCTAAAATAGGTTTATTTAACTCCAAGATTCTTCACCTTTTCTGTGAGGCATGATCTTGTTGATCTTTTTCCAGAGTTTATTCTTAGGCTTGAGACTATTTACAGAAAAATACTCCAGTCTAATCTTTAACATTTTTACAGACTCAAGTAATACAATACAAAATATAAATTAAAACTATCATAAAACTAAATCTGAGGGTTATCAATGCGACTTAGTCTTGTTATAATACAGGCATGTCTTGCAGAACAATAATTTATTATGTTATAATATATTATATATATGTAATATATATAATGATATACATAATTAAATGGATCGGATCATGGATAACCGGAGCAGATCGACTTAAATCCATATCCAATCCATTTATTATTTGAATCTCCCTTACCAGATCGGGTTGCGGATCAGATAATTTTCAGGCCAGTCCATATCCAGTAAAAAGGACCCGGATCGGATCGGGTCAGATCCCCGCTCCATTGATAGGACTACAACAGTTGTCTAATGATAGTACGGACGCATATACACACACTATACATATAATCGCTACCACTACTGGATTGAGGTAAAGAGAGAAAACGAAAAAAAGTAGTAACAAAACGGCAATTTAAGCTTCAGAATCAAAGATTTCATCACAACAAGGTTGATAATCGTTTTTATTCAGTAAAATTTCATCTTATTAAATTTTAATTTGTATATTTGGATTCGTTTTTAATCTTGAATTATTTTTTTAGGCTTATTTTGAGGTTGAGTAATTACAGCTGCCCGATGTTTCATCGAATAGGTAAAGTTGTTTTTTTGTATTTATAGTATGTTTTATGGTTCTATACTGAAATCAGATCTTTACACTTATATAGATTAGTTTCTATTTGTGTATGTAATATAAAATATATCATATTTGTATTTTTGATTTTGATTCTATAGTATAGGTAAATCTGTATATTTATATTGTTTGATTCTACTATAAAAGAGTATTTAAATTTTTTTGTTTTATATATTTTCTACAATAGAATCCAATGAGTATTATATGCACTAGATCTGACTTTTAGTCATGTATATGTTGTTTGTAAATATTGATTTAATTGTAGAAATATCAAAATCTCATTATACTTTTAAATTATAATCATTTGTAAAGTTTGATCGATATAATTAGGTAATTTAGTATTTCTAGTTTTTATTTCTACCATAGATCATGTTTGTATAGTCTATTTTTATGTAGCTTGTATATTAGAATCACATGACAATTTTTTTTCATGTGTATTTGTTGATTTTGATTCTACTATGGACCTTAAGATAGTCTCGGATATATGTCAAATCAATGGGTGCAAGTTTTGACCATAAGATAATCTATGGTATATTTATATTACACATTCAACAAGTTTGATTTTGAATTTTGATTCTACGATTAAATCTTGTTTATATGTTTATGGTTTTTTATCCTAGCAAAGAAGAAAATTTGTAAATTCTAGTTTTATATAACTTGTATACTATGGTCACATGATCTGCACCCTTGCATGACTGGGTTATGTAATGATAACCTGATAAAGTATTTTTTTAATTTATTTTATACTCAATTTATATATATATATATGTGCTATTCTATATATTTTAAAATATATTTTTAAAAACTTGTTTTGATAACACAGAGAACTTCCTTTTTAACTGATTATATCCCATCAAGTTTTAACTTTATGTATCCAATTTTGTACTAACATTTCCCATATCTTTAGGCATCATATTTATTTAGAATCAATAAGAGGAGTTATAGTTGATGGTTTTTTTATAATGTTTAGATATCATATGATTCTTTTTTGGTAATGCACATTGAATCCTCTCTGATGGGAAAAGTGTGAGATGTTGTATCTGATTGGAGTTCTAATGCGACATGCTATGTAGTCCTTTGTTTGTCAAAATGTACCGTACTAAGGCTTATTACTGAAAGGAAAGTATGTATTAGATGCTCTTTCTTAAGTAGTTGTAAATTTAAAAGTAAGTGCTATAGTTCTCCAATGGACTAAAATTTAAGTAGTAGTAAATTTAAGCGTACATGTTACCTCTTTGTTGAGATGGCATGAAAAACCTATACCAAGTCTTATCCAGGATCTATGAACAAATTTATTGAATTTTTGTAGGTACATGTTGACAATGTGCATGCAGCAGCTAGCAAAGAATCAAAGTCGGGAAGTGGCTAGCATATAGTCATCAACAAAATCTATAGTGGATGTGGATGTTTATTTACTCCGATTCAGAGAAGCTCAAGTACTACTATAGAAAAGGTTAAAAGCCCAGCAATGGTGGCATATAGGAGAAGGGGGCGAAAATTTAAACGAAAAAGTCTAATTGTCAGGGAGAAGAAAAATGAGTCTGGTTTTGTCGCTTATAGTGCAGATTAAGATAGACCAAAACATCATGCACCTAAGAATAACTAAAAAAATAAACTTAAATATAGTCATCTATGCATTATTTTTTTGATTTTATTTTCTTTCATGCACTACCTTTTTGCTATTTTTCTGGATTTGAAGCATCTGGATTCTTCACCCTCTTCAGTGGCAAGGCTAGTTGGGTAATGAGACTCTGTTATTGGAGCTTAAGTGAATTATTAGTAATCTGTGTTTTTTTGCATTAGATATTTTCTTCTCTTTATCTTAATTATTTTTTCCTTTAAAATACTTCCAGATATGTGATTCTTTTTTAAAAGGAATAACATGTTCTGATAAAATTACTTTGATCTATTTAGGAATCATGATTCTTAACTATCTAAACCAAGATTTCCTACTATCTTGGACTAATATACTCCGTTGTCCAGCTTCTAAACTTAATGCAAAAATAACCTTGTTAGTCTAGCGCTTAGAGATTTCATGACTAGAACTAAAAGCAATGGTACATTACAATTAAGGAAAACAAACTAGAACCAAAATCTTAATTCTTCACTTTAGCACCTCAATGTTAGTGATTCCAGTACTTTATAATTTTCTCCAGAAGTGAAATTAGGTGAAGGAACATGAACAACTATGTCGGATGATGAGGATGATCTGCATGATTTTCTATTTAGATAATTAGACAATGATGTGCATGCCATGATGGATTACATAAAGCTAATTGCCTAGAGTCAACCAAAGCTGGATGCATATGAAATTAAGCTTATGCTGATTTGATTTAAATCTTCCAAAAAATTAACATATTAAATCTGGTGAAATTATAAATAATTTTATTTTAATATGTCCATATTCTAATACTATAATGTAATACATGTATGCTACTCATTGACTTGATGACAAAAGTAAAGAAGCCCTAAGGGCCTGAACTGCATTTGGTTCAATTTCACGGTATAAAAACTACAGAAAGAAAACTCAGTTTTATAAAAAGAAACCCAGTAGATCACTACTCAACATATATGAGAAACACAAATCAGAAGACTTTAGAGTTTCTTATTTTCCACTATTATTCAAGCACTGCTAGTGCTATTAAGTATTAACTTCCTTACTAGCATTACTTTCTAAAATGAGCAAGGACAAGGATCTACTATATAATATTTGAAACAACTAAAACTGTCAGAATTGATAAGGACAAGGATTTACTGCATAATATTAAATACCAGAGACACTTTAATCCCTGTACAGTTTAACATAAACTTTAAAAATATGCAGGCTACACGTATAGAAACCTAACAATATTATTAAAATATGTAGTAATATAAGAAGTTGATTCTACTTTAAGAATCATAACACATTATTTGAGAAAATAGATAAAAATGAAGAACATCTAAAGATATTTTAATCCTCATATATGCAAAAACTTTTGTAGTAAAATGACCTCTAATAGAACTATAACATGAAATATAAAATTCTACCTTGGAGTAATAAAACAATTTTCTAAAGATATAATAAAATGAAGAACTATTAAAATCCCAGAAGCACTGTACTCTAATCCTAACATAATCGAATAAATTACATTTAGAATAATTAGATTGCAAAATGCACTATATAACTTCTACTTGTAACTAAAGTAGAACACAAGAAACAAATTATTACATAAATAATGATTCTGTTGTAGAACACAAAAACATGCATCAATTTTCAACCACAACTAACCTCCAAACAACGAAATACGATCTGAATTTCTACAATGATGCATTAAAGTTCATGTCAAAATCCTAATTGAATGAATTTAGTAGTAGAATCAAACTTCACTGTAAAAGTGTAACTGATACGAACTTGATTTTATTGAGACAAACTTGAATTTAACAATCATTAAGACAAAAAAGTAAAGAGGAAGAGAGAAAATTTATGGAAACTTAATTTCAATTATAGATTCAAAATATGAGCTTGATTGAGATAGAGGCATACTTTTCGTTAAAATTGCAGAGATTGATACAAGAAGAGAGAAATCGTCGGAGATATATAAGCTTAAAATCACAGAGATACAATGATAGAGAAATCGCTGGAGGAAATCGTCGGAGAGATATGAAATCGCCGTTGGAAGTCGTCAGGGAGATATGAAATCTACTGCATATATTTTTTTTAATATTTAATTATTAAATTATATGGACCGTTAACTTTATTTCTAATCTAAGGGCTGAGATTAAAGTAAGGGTTTTCTCTGGACCTCCATATAAGATGGCCCTCTATGGAAAAAATGCATATATATAGGGAAATGATCAAATTATTTTAAAGTTTGGTTTCTACTTGATCATTTTCCTATATATATATAATATATATAGGCAAATGATCAAATAGAAACCAAACTTAAAATAAAAACTAGAAACTAATCTAATCCATTAGATCAATCTAATCTAATGGCCCTCCTAAAAGTAACACCCATCTAATCTGTACCCTCCTATACACAATCTCAGCTTTTCCCCTCCATTTTTAATTTGATTTTTCCCGTCAAACGGTACTTTTTTTAAATCTGACTTCACTGTATTTTTCTCCATCTCTCAATGATCAATTTGCATACTATATGTGTTATATTTTGAAGTATTTTCTAAAAAAATTATTTGCTTTCTAGTTTCTATTTTAAAATTAGTTTCTATTAGAGTAACCTTATATATATATAGCGGTTGATCCATTGAGAACCTTCTTATAATGTGAACTTGTAAAGCATAATGTAACGTAATATGTAACCAAGGAAATATAACTCAACATGAAATAAAAACAGATAAATAATATTATCTGTGAAGCACAGGAACCCTGAAGATGAAGACTGGACAAATATAAAGAATCAAAATATGGAATTAATTCTATAAGTCCGTAATAAGGTCATGGAAACAAGTTCATTAATATATTCAAGCCTCCGTAAATAAAATGTCAAAGGACTTCTACTAACAATGAAATATATTGGTTTGAAGTATTGAAGATCAAGGGTTTCAGTGATTGAAGTAATGAATGACCAACAAGTTATATCAGCTCAAAATTGTAAAGAGATTGAGTTAAACCAAATTAGTGCTAGTTATTTGTGAACCAGACCAGTGCACCTAGCATCAGAATATCAGAAATAAATTAATTTAATTATACAAAAGAATTGAAGTTGATATAATATAGAGTGGATCAAAGGATGGAAGAATTGAGCTGTACTTGAAAAGGTTCAGAAAATATTTTAAGTCCTGAAAGTTGCACTCTAGGAGCAAGAGAATGAAAAATTTTCTAAGTCAGAAATCATTCGCCCACTTGGCGCTAGTGCATAGAAATGCTAAGGAAAGTGGTTGTTTATACCCATGGCGCAAGTAGGAGTAAAATTCTAGGTAAAGAATTTCCTTCTCTATTAGCGCAAGTGCTTGAACTATCCTTGTAGGCGCAACTGGAATAAATTTGCAAGGAAAGGAATTCCCCACTATGTGCGTAAGTAGAGTTCTAAAATCTCTCTATGCGCAAGTGAATTAAAAGTCAAGAAAATAGAATTATTTCCCTGTGTGCGCAAGTGGATATAATTATTAAAGCAAAGAAGTTCGCTCTAGTCACCACTCGTGACCTGGTGAATTCATTAAACAAAGAATTACTACATTTTGTACTTGGCTGAGAATAAGCCACGCGCACAAAAGAATTGAAGACTACACACAAAAGAAGCAGAAGATTTTAATTCATTCAGTTATCTTCTTCGGCTCCTAACTGTATTTGACGAAGCTCCATTGAAGGCCAAATTTATTAAGCTTGTAACATACCATTATGTTGTTGAATTTACTGTAGCTAATTATTTGATTGATTAGAGTGTAACATCCTCAAGATTTATATTAATAAAGCAATATATTCCTCGAACTGTTTTGTGTTTATTTTGATTTCGTATATTTAACGAAGAACTTAAAACAAATCGAAAAAGATTTCAACCCCCCTTCTATGATACTTTGGGAGTAATAATTGGTATCAGAGCTTGTTGATTGACATACAAATCAAGATCCGGAGAAAGAAACCAAGTCAAACAAGTTCTTGAAAATTTTCCTTCAAATTTTTTAATTTTCAAAAATTCTCAATCTTGAAATTTTTGAATCTTAAATAATTTTATTCCGTCAAGATGATGAACAACCAAAGAATTGGAAGATCAAGGTTTCCCCATTTGATCGAGAAAATTACAACCTATGGAAAAAAATGATGATGTTCATTAAAGTTTCGAATCCATTATATATTGGGATATTACTGAATGGTCCTTATGTTCCGATGGAAGTGGTTGCTGAATCGACTACCACTACCGGTGTAAGAATTTCTTCCACATCCACTCCCAGGGATCCGTCAAAATATACGAATACCGACAGGGAGCTGATAAATCTGGACACAAGCCTTCAACTCATAATAGTGGAATCGACCGATAAAGATATGAGTCAACAACTCTTAGGAGATAGTAGTGTAAAGGAAATGTGGGAAATTATTGAGATGTTTATGGAAGGTACTGCTGAAGTTAAAGAAAACGGAATGGATATCCTAACGATTCAATATAAAGTGTTTAAACTACAACCCGAAGAAACAATGTCTTCTCTCTTTGAAAGATATGCAAACTGTTGAGCGAATTGAAGTTACAAGGGAAAGTTTATCCGATATGCGAGTGTAACAAAAAATTCATGTTGACTCTACCAGTTCACTTGGAAAAGAAGAACACATCCATGAGAGAAAGGCTTGATTTCATCACTATTCCCCTGGATGTGATTTATGGAAAATTGAGAACCCATGAATTGGAACAAGAGTAGAGAGCTATAATCTCTGGCCCTGGTTTTGTTGATAGCAAGAGTACGACACTTGTAAAAAGCACTACACTTGTTGCCCGTGAACCTGAAACTTTGGAAGCTACGGTTGTACCCTCCTCGAAAATCAAGGAAATTGTTGTAGTTGAAATTGCTCAAGGTGAGCCGGAAGATGAAAGTGAATTCTATACTCAGGAGGAACTAGAAGAGTTGGAAGATAAATCAATGGCTTACATGGCTTCAAAATTTAGTGATGTTATATTTTGAAGAAAGTCCAACCACAAGTCAAGGGGTTTATTTGGCAGATTTCAGAAAGGAAGCTACTCGTCAGGGACAAGCTCTAGAGGAGGATACAAGTCAGGATGGATAGACAAAAGAAAAATAAGATGTTACAACTGCAATGAATTGGGGCACTTTACATCTGAATGTAGAAAGCATAAGATAACAAAAGGAAAGGATTCCTATGAAAAGAAAGAAATTTATGAAGATCTGAAAAGACAGAATGAGAAGCTGAAACAAAAGTTGAATGCGTATGTGGTTAAGGAGAAAGGAAGAGCATGCATTGCTGAAGGAAACAGTTGGGATGATATTGATTCGAATGAAGAAGAAGAGTATGTGAATATAGATCTTATGGAAGACTGTATAGAGGAATCACTACAATCATCTCGGATCCTAAACTTACAACTATTGATATGTCTGAATCTAAATACAAATCTACTGTACATGAGTTTACTTTAGAATTGTATAATGTTCAAACAAGCATGCTTGCATATAAACTTGAAAATGATAAGTTAGTTCTTAAAGTTGAGAGTTTGACCTCTAGCAATGAAGAACTATAATTGCTTTTAGTTGCCTTAGAAGACCTTAAGAAGAAAAGAGACTAACTGAAGAATAAGGTTAAGTGCAATGCAGACATAGAAGCCATTCTTAGAACCCAAATTTCTAATTTAGAAAAGAAGTTACAGGCCTTTAAGAATACAACTTTGACTGAGAAGGAGATAATAGATTGTTAGAGGTTTAAGTCTAAGACATCCATAGGACTTGACTACTCTAAGTTAGCAGGTAAGAAACATGTTGGTGCATCAGCGACAAATATGTTTGTCTCAGAGAAGGTACCATATGTTATTAAGGATGTTATATCTCCGATGTTCTGAACCTGTTTCAGAACCTTTAGATGAGGTAAGTTTGTTAATCAATGAGGAATTGATTGCTGAGGATAAGGAGAAGGTAGAGGAATCCTCTAAGACACCTAAAGTTTCAGTTAGTAGGGGAAAACCCAAAAATGAACAAGGTAAAAAGGTGGATGAACAAGAACCAGACACACTTAAGAAATCAGACACCATAGATGACTCTAAGACGGATAAGAGTGTTAAGGTTAAGTCTAAGAAGAAAAGGAATCAAAAGGTAGGTGTGAATAAGAAGTCTAATTTTGCATCTTCCTCATCTGCATCTAGAAAATTGTGTAATAAATGTAATTATGTTGCACACCTTGCACATGCATGCATAAAAGTTAAAGTAGAGCTGTTGCATCTTCTAGTATGCCTAACATGCCTAGTTTTCATGACTCTTGTGGCATAGCTGGTGGTTTGTCACGTGCATTTGTTACCATGTATGAGTATTTTAAAGCTTTTCATGCAACTTCTAGCACTTGCACTGAGACTAAGACAAGCATGACTAATGAGCACACACAGAAAAGACTGTAGTACCTCCTGTTTCTAAGTCTGACAATAATGTTGAGACTTGCACTAAGAAGGAAACAGTCAAAGTGAAAGATAAGCATGTTAAGGTTACATCAAATGTTGATCTTGTTTCTACTCCTAAACCTTCAGGACCCAAGCAAGCTTGGTTACCAAAGTCTTCTTAATCAATCTGTGTTTACAGGGTAATGTACGAAAGGAAAAGATTATTTGGATTCTGGACAGTGGGTGTTCTAGACACATGACAGGTGAAAAGTCTCTGCTCACAGGTGTGGTTGAGAAAGCTGGCCCTATAGTTACCTTTGAAGATGACAACAAAGGATTTACTACGGGATATGGTAATTTAGAAATTGAGAATGTCATCATAGAGAACATCTCTCTTGTGGAAGGATTGAAGTATAAACTTCTGAGCGTCAGTCAATTTTGTGACAAATGATACAATGTTAATTTCAAACCAGAAAGATGTTTGATCTCTCATAGGAAATATGAGAAGCTTTCTTTGCACGAAGTAAGAAAAGGTAATATGTTCGTAGCTGACTTGAGTTCTACCTGTGATAGGGTGACGAGGTGCTTCTACAACAAAGCTTCATCAGAACAAAGTTGGTTATGGCACAAAAAGCTCTCACACTTGAATTTCAAGACAATGTGTAATATCGGGGAAATATCGTGCAATTATTTTTTATCAATAAATAATTGTTATGTGATTTTATGTGAATTTTTGGAGAATTATTTGATAATTGGAATTGATGTTTTGATGTTCATATATGATAAAATTAGGGTATTTTAATTTTTAACTCTCCATAATAAAATATAGATAATTTTGGTATTCTTCTGGTAATTTTTAGGTTATTATATGATTTTATAAAGATTTATGAATTAATAATTATTTTCTGAGTAATTATAAAACTATTTTATAAAACCGGGAATCGTCCAACTTCAACCATTTTTGCGTTTTTACAAGCCGAAACTCTTCAGAAAACTCCTTCCTAACCCAATCTGATTATTCTGAACATTTTTCGTGTGATGACTTTTTCAATCCGGAATATGGTTTGACCCGTACAAGTCCCGGCGTGAAATTTTTCGATACGATAGTCATTTCGGTAGATCAATAAAACCCGTATTCTCGAAAGATGGGATATTTTTACATTATTTTCACGTAGGGTGTTTTATAAGAAGCCTGATTTTGATAATTATCCAAATCTGTTATCAAATTCTATCATTTTTGTAGTTACTTAGCGGCTAAGTAACCTATTTTCGGATCCGATATGATCCAACGAGGTCCTAATATCCCGTAAATATAAATAGCATTTACCATATTTTATTTGGTAAAGAAAAACATTTTATACAATAAAATTTCATAATTATCGAGAAAAATCGATGAGTGTTCTTTGGGTTCTTTATAATCAAACCAAGATTTGGAGGTTTTACCGAAGTCAGATTTCGATGTACAAGTAGTCAAATCGAAGCTTTCGACGCGTAAAATCCAGTTTAATCATCCATAACATCCCATATTTCATTGGTATTTTTCTATGATTTTTACAAAAATTCGAATTATTTAGTAAAAATATGAATTTTCGTAAACGATTTGGTTTGTCTGATTTGATGATTGTATGTTGTACAGCATCTCCTGCCATTCAATATTCATATATCATATGTTGAATTTCAAGTTCCATAACATGCTCAAAAGGCTGTTTGATTTTCGGATTAAGTTCTTGAATGTTCTTCTTGTTATTGAGAATCAAACTGAAATTTGGAGGCGTTATCGGACTCCGTTTGAAACGCTCTTGTAACCTAATCGAAGCTCTCGTCACCACCTTTCCAAAACTCTCATCATATTTAGTGCAGAACCAACTTCAAAATTCGGACTATTTTTCATAATTCGAATCAATTATTTAATTATTCGGAAAATCCAAAACTTCATGATTCCTGCGTTTTGATGATACCATGTTATAGATAACATTTTTCAGATCGATTTGATATATTATATGTCAAATTCTAAGTTCAATATCATATAGAAATGAAGGTTTGATTCTCTTGAGCGTTCTTCGAGTTCTTGGCAACCAATGACCCATTTCACGACTCGATTACAACCCGGTTTCGATCTTTAAAAACCTAATTCCCCAATTCAATTTTGTTTATACAAAATTTTTATTTTAAAATAAATCAAAAATCTTATTTTATTTTCAAAAATTATTTTAACTAATTATTTTAATTAGTTAACTGAATTATTTTAATTCCAAAAATTATTTTCTTTTATTATTTTAAAAAATTCAAATTTGATTTCATTAGTTATATTTTATTTTAGTTAATTATTTACGGATTTAATTGATTGATTAATTCATTTAATCAATTAATTTTATTTATAAATAGTTAAATAAAATATAATTATTTATAATTAAGCCAAATAATTCCTAAAAATTATTTCGAGATTTTAAAAATATTTATAGAGTATTGAATATTCAATTAATACTATTGTTAATTGAATTATTCGTATTTTATTCGTAGAAAATAGAACGTTCATCCGTTTAATACGAAACGAACGCGTCTAGACACAGAAAAATATTCCGCTTTCATTTAAAATACTTTCGAGACCTTAATTCTTTTGTATCAAAAGATCGTTTATTTTACGAGTCATTCTGAGTTGCTTATTGATTGATAAATATTTTTTTGACCCGATTTCAATTCTAGAAGTTCCGAGTTCTACCTTTTTAACGATTATACTTATTTGTTACATGAATTATGTGATCACGTGTTATATGAATAACATGATTACGTGTTATGTGACCAACATGTACATGTTTACATTTTTTAATGCCATGATTGAGTATCAATGATCGGGTAGACGTCGAGATGTATAGTTAAGTCGATTGAGTTTATCTTGTTAATTGAAATAGTACCTTTTATAATAGATACACCTATTTCAAGGCATGCAAAGCCAGACAATGATAGTGAAAGTAAATTATGATTGTGTATGGTGATGGGACTAGTCGATACAAAGTAGATGTGAGCATAGAATGGTGATTGAAAGCTAGAAAGCGAATCAATTGACGCAAGTATTTCATGAACTTTCTTGTGATACATTGCAAGTATTTCTTCCCTATTCTAAATTCAGAATAGTCAAATGTTTTTATATTTTTCTGTAATTACTCTTAATTATCCAAGTACTCTTTTGATCTTGTTCCTGATTACTATTGGTGATCTCTTGAGAAAATACCCATTGTTCTAGGTTATTTGTAAACCCTGAACCGGGATGTTTTGAAATCAAAATGATTTGATATCAAAATACTCTACGGACTAGATGGTTACGATGAGGGCCAGGAATGAGCTGGACCCTAAGGGCTAGTGATAAGTGGCATTTTATACCACTTAGAGCGTCTCATAACGGCTTGAATTGGTGTATTGAACTCGAGTATTTTGTGTATTTGACAAATAAAGCTTAAGGAAGTGCTTGGAATCAGTCTAGGGGAGATGAGCGAAGAAATTAGCAAAAACAGAAGCAAAATAAAATATTTTCCAGAAGGGTAGCAGGCGCCCGTCTGGAGAGAGCAGGAGGTCGCCCGCCTGGAGAGAACAGGCGGTCGCGCGCTAGCAAGCGCCCGCGTGGAGACAGCAGGCGACAGCCTGTGGGCGGAATTTCAGAATCTGGATTTTATTAATTCTATTACAATTGGGCTTCTGTTAGTGCTGGTTCTCTTGGGTTATTATATAAACCTTATGGGAAGACGTTTTCTTCATAGAGGAGATAATCAAGAGCGAAGGCAAGAAGATTGAAAGACCATTTTAGCACACAACAATGAAGAAGAGGAAGCATACGTTTATCTTGTGATTCTTTTAATTCGTTGTAACAGTGGATGCTAGTTTTTTTATGCTTTGAACCTTAATACTCTTTTGACGTACTTCATTATTTATTAAGTATTTTTAATCTTTATATCATTGTGTTATATCATGCTTTCATATGAACCCATGGTGACGATGAGTTCTATTATGGGATAATCGTGATAATGGGATCCTAGCGGATTTACTATGGATTTCTTTAGTTAATTGTTTAATACCTTGGTATGTGGTGATTGTATGATATCTAGTATAGGTTGTGCTTATTCGTCTTATGTACGTCACGAACATGTAAGATAGCCTGTTAATCTCTTGTGAAGCGACAGTGAATCTTGAGATTTAGAACTTGCCATGCTAGCATAGGTTCATGTATTGTATGCATGATTAGTGGGTAACTCTAACCGTTTTACTTGCCCTGTGTAATCATCATGAATAACTTGCACTTAAATTGTTATGTTGTCAAATTGTATAGACATATAGGATCTCAACATAATTGATGCCTATTCAACTTCTATCTTAATTATGGATGATTGGTAGAATGGTATTCGTATAACGAAAGTTGGCATTTATCAGTTTCGTGTTGTTCGATTAATATCATCACCATTACATGCTAAGGGTAATAACAATAACTATTGAATGAAGTAGTAATGAAGTCAGGATCTCATGTGTGTTTAATATTGTTAATTTAAGTGTTTAATTCTCGTAGTTCATATTAGTTAACCAACCTTAATTGTTATTGTCTTGATATTGAAGAATAATCATACATTGGTGAGTAAGTGTTAATTAGATATAATTAATCAGAGTCTCTGTGGGAACAAACTAGAAATCATTCTATATTACTTGCGAACGCGTATATTTGCGTGAATTATTTAGCGCATGCTTTGTGCCTAATAAGTTTTTGGCGCCGCTGCCGGGGACTCGGTGTTAATTTGTTTAGTTTATGTACTTGCCATCAGTGGTCATTAGGATTCATTTATTAAGACTTGATACTTATTGCTTCCGGTTGTGTTTTAGGTACTCTAGCGAGCGTTTATGCAAACACATTCTCGCACTCGCAAGAGAAATCTGGATAAAGCTGAGGAGACAGATACAGCTCTTGACTTTCCGGAGAAGATAGTTTTTAAAGATTCGGATAAAGAGTGTGAAAAGAAAGAATCTGAAACAATGGGTGATCATGTAGTTCAAGCTGATCTAGCTCTTATGGACTTTTCTCGGCCTAAAATTGATGACATTCAGTCAAGATTCATTCATCCGGCTATTCAGGCCAATACTTTTGAAATCAAGTCGGGCACTATTCAGATGGTGCAGAATTCTGTTTCTTTCGGAGGTGTTGCGACTGAAGATCCCAACATGCATATCAGGAATTTTGTCGAGATCTGTAGTACTTTCAAGTATAATGGTGTTACTGAAGAGGCTATCAAGCTGAGGATTTTCCCATTCTCTCTGAGGGACAAAGCTAAGGACTGGTTACATTCGTTACTAGCTGGGTCCATCACTACTTGGGAAGATCTTGCGCAAAAGTTTCTGGTGAAGTTCTATCCAATGGCCAAAACTGCAGCTATGAGGAGTGCTCTTACTCATTTTGCACAGCAACAAGGAGAATCTATGTGCGAGGCTTGGGAGCGCTACAAGGAGATGTTGAGAAAGTGTCCACATTATGGTATGCTTGACTGGATGGTGATCACTGGTTTCTAAAATGGTTTGAGGTCTCAATCTCGGCCCATGCTCGATGCAGCTTCTAGAGGCGCCTTGTGGGCCAAAAGTTATACTGAGGCCTATAATCTCATTGAAACTATGGCTGCAAACAAGTATCAAAACTCAACTCAAAGGATGATGCCTGGGAAGGTAGCAGGTATTCTGGAAGTTGATGCAGCTACAGCTATTGCAGCATAGCCCCAGGTACTGTCTATGAAGGTCGATTCTTTAGCCAACTATGGAGTAAATCAAATAGCTAGTGTCTGTGAGCTTTTTGCAGCTCTCATGCTATGAATCAGTGTTCTCTTGTTAATGAATTTGTTCAGAATGTGAACAATTTTCAGAGATCGCAGCAGCCTATGCCCACTACTTATCATCCCAATAACAGAAATCATCCCAATTTCAGCTGGAGCAATAATCAGAATACTGTTCAGCAACCATATCAGCAAGCTGCAAGTAAACAGTTTAATCCACCTGGATTCCAGCAACCTCAGCAATTTGCTCAAAGGCAAACATATTCTCAACAAGGAGGTGTTGCTCCACCTTCTAGTGCTGATTTCGAGGAGTTAAAGTTGTTATGCAAAAGTCAGGCTGTTTCTATCAAGACCTTGAAAAATCAAATTGGACAAATAGTCAATGCCTTACTCAATCATCGACCCGACATACTTCCCAGCGATACTGAAGTTCCAGGCAGGAAGGAAGCTAAAGAGCAAGTCAAAGCTGTCACCTTAAGGTCTGGAAAAGTTGCTGATGCGGAAAAAGCAAAAGATGTAGAAGTTGAAGATGTAGATGAAGAAGGAAAGAAAAAGGAGAAAGAGGGGGAACCAAGGAAGACTACTGTCGAACACACTCTTCCTGAGGGTAATACAGGGGCGAAACAGCTCTATCCTCCACCACCTTTTCCTAAGCGATTGCAAAAACAAAAGTTGGACAAGCAATTTGGTAAGTTTCTGGAGGTGTTTAAGAAACTTCAAATTAACATACCTTTCGCTGAGGCTCTTGAGCAAATGCCTAGTTATGCGAAATTCATGAAAGGTATTCTTTCGAGGAAGGTGAAACTGGATGATCTTGATACCGTTTCTCTGACGGAAGAGTGTAGTGTCGTTCTGCAACAAAATTTACCTCCAAAGCTTAAGGATCCAGGTAGCTTCACCATTCCTTGCACCATTGGCAAGTTGTCATTTGACAAGTGCCTTTGTGATTTGGGAGCAAGCATCAATCTGATGCCATTGTCTATCTTCAAAAAGATGAATTTGCCTGATCCGAAGCCCACCTACATGTCTCTACAATTGGCTGATCGTTCGATTACATACCCACGAGGCATTGTGGAGGACGTGCTAGTAAAGGTGGACAAGCTCATATTGCCTGCAGATTTTGTCATTCTGGATTTCGAGGAAGATAAGAAGATTCCCATAATATTGGGAAGACCTTTCTTGGCTACAGGTCGTACCTTGATAGATGTGCAAAAAGGTGAAGTCACTATGAGGGTGCAAGATCAAGATGTGACATTCAATATGTTCAATACGATGAAATTCCCTATAGAAGATGAGGAATGCTTCAAGGTGGATTTGGTCGATTCTGCAGTTATTTCAGAACTTGATCATGTGCTAAGGTCTGATGCCTTAGAAAAAGCCTTATTGGGGGATTTTGACAGTAAAGATGACGAAGGCAATGAGCAACTACAATATCTAAATGCTTCTCCTTGGAAACGAAAGCTAGACATGCCATTTGAATCTATGGGAAATACTGATCTCAAGAATGCTGAGGGAAAGCTAAAACCATCTATTGAGGAAGCACCTACTTTGGAGCTTAAACCATTGCCTGAACACTTGAGGTATGCTTTTTTAGGTGATACATCTACTTTGCCTGTTATTATTTCATCTGACCTCTCAGGTAGTGATGAGGACAAGCTCTTGAGGATTTTGAGAGAATTCAAATCGGCCATCGTATGGACTATAGCAGATATAAAAGGGACCAGCCCTTCGTACTGCATGCATAAAATTCTGCTAGAGGAAGGTAGCAAGCCGACTATTGAGCAACAGAGAAGGCTTAATCCTATCATGAAAGAAGTGGTGAAGAAAGAAATTCTAAAATGGCTGGATGCAGGAATTAGATATCCTATTTCTGACAGTTATTGGGTGAGCCCCGTGCAATGTGTACCTAAGAAAGGAGGTATTACTATGGTAGAAAATGAGAAGAACGAGCTCGCCCTTACTCGAACAGCCACAAGATGGAGGGTATGCCTGGACTATAGGAAGTTGAATAAAGCCATGAGGAAGGATCACTTCCCTCTTCCATTCATTGATTAGATGCTTGACAGGTTGGCTGATCATTAGTATTATTGTCTTCTTGATGGCTATTCAGGCTACAATCAAATTTGCATTGCACCAAAAGATGAAGAGAAGACCACCTTCACTTGCCCATTTGGCACGTTTGCTTTTCGCAGAGTTTCTTTTGGCTTATGTGGTGCACCTGCCACTTTTCAGAGATGCATGATGGCCATATTCTCTGATATGATTGGAAATAATGTCGAAGTATTCATGGACGACTTCTCCGTCTTTGGATATTCGTATGATGAATGCTTGAATAATCTCCGTTTGGTGCTCAAAAGGTGTGTTGAAACCAATCTGGTGCTCAATTGGGAAAAATGTCACTTCATGGTGCAACAAGGCATCATTCTTGGGCATAAGGTCTCCAATAAAGGTCTTGAGGTGGATAAAGTCAAGGTGGGCATCATTGGAAATCTTCCGCCACCTATTTCTGTGAAGGGAATCCGTAGCTTTCTTGGTCATGCAGGTTTTTATCGGTGTTTCATCAAGGACTTCTCTAAGATATCTAAGCCGTTGTGCAACTTGCTCGAAAAAGATGTGCCTTTCAAGTTTGATGTTGAATGATGTTAGAGTTTATACTAAAATATTTGTTTGAAGTATATACTTTAATAATAAATTATTTAAGAATCTTAAATGCATGTTTTCACATAGTCTGTATATTATATATTGTAGAGAATCTAGTATCAAATGGGATAGCAGAAGATTAGATTGTCAAACTCCTTATATAATATAATAAAGGTTCACAGTTTAAGTGGTATTAGACAAACCACTGGAACGGCTGAAGTATTATTTAGAAATAGTTTATCTTGACTATTGAATAATACTTGTATACTTTGTGTATATTGAATGGGATCAAAATAGTAGAATAATTGTTTCTTTTATTATAACAATAAAGAAGAACTAAGATTCTACGATATTATTATTTCTTAGGTTCTTAATCCGGATGTAGTAATTGACACTTGTATTTAATGCACATGCCTTGATTCATACATTAAGTAATTTATTTTAAATTACAAAATTTATGTATTGGGCAATGACATTATATACAGAGTGGGATATTAACTATAAAAGGAAACCATGTCCGAAAAATATATTCGGGTGATGATGTCCTCTTGAAAGCTCATAAAGATAATTGTGCTTTAGTCCTGCAGGCAGATTTGTTCTTGCATAATTATAAGGTTGAGTGGATGATCAAGGATAAAAGGTATTGATTAAATTAATTGTCAAAAATTAATTTAATTAATGGACATGCGACATCTTAAACATGGGGAATTTATAAGCAATTAATATGGGAGCCGAATTAAATAATTAATTTACGGAATTAGGAAAGGTAGTGCAAATATTAATTCTTTAGTGGATTGAATTAATATTTAATGACATTGGACTTGGCCCGGAATATGATTAGAAGGCCTGACCTAATGGTCCATGATCCCTACTGTAGCCTATAAATATTCTCATTCTCCTAAAACTAGGGTTAATACACAAAAAATGAAATCACGTCCTAGGGTTTGAGAGAGGCAGCCATTTTTCTTAAGGAGCCAGCTAGGGTTTTGGAATTTCGGAGCTTTGGGAGAGGTACACCTTGGGAGATCGAAGCCCACACTTCGTCCAAGGAGAATCAGGGAATAAAGTAGAAGACGTGGATTTGAATCGCTTGTGTCGTAGCGATTAAGGTTAATATTCTTTTCGTACTCTTTTAATTAATATCATAAAATGCAGGGCCAAGATTCGATAGATCCAACAATTGCTATCAAGAGCCTGGTTCTAGGTTCTGCGTTTTATGATATGTTGTCCATATCATGATTATATATGCATGTATATAGTGGTATGCTTGTATTAATTCTGTGATGCAGGTTATTATTCACTATTATGGCCATGTTTTAATTATGTTTTTGGATCCCACATGGTTTAATCGTGGTTATTTTGTTATGATTGGATTCCACGTGATTTATCGTGGTTTTGTTGTAAATCATGAGGGTTGATCGTGAAAGTTTTGTTTTTTCCTATTCTGATCTTGTAATCTTGTAAATCAATTTGTAATTGTCTTAGATTATGATCTGATGTAATAGAATAGGCTGGTTCATCTATATTATTTTGTATGTAATTGTTTGATCAACGGAGCTGCAAGAAATAGAGATTTTCCGCTGCTGCATTCTGTTTTTAGGGTGCTTCGCTGTTTTGGCTGCAGATTTTGCATACGATGTCCAATTTGGGCGTACGATACCTTTTCGGAAACGGAAAAACGAGACGATTAGGTTTTCAAATTGTCTGAAGACCGTTGACCAATTATTTCAAGGCGTTTTGAGGCTGTTAAGGCCTCTAACCGGGCTCTCGAAGATTTCCAGAATTTTTCGAAGGATAAATTCGAAGCTATTTTTCTGGGGACATAATAGTGGATGTGTTTTATTATATTTTACATAATTTCTGCTTCTCTTGATTATTGCTACTATGTGTTTCTTGTCTGTGTTGTTATGCCATGTGATACTAACCCTTTGCATGCTAGAATGACATGGACATAGGGATGTTTTTATTAATGCTTTAATCATGATAGTATGCTGCTATGTTATGTGTTCTTTGTGTTGTTATAATACATGTGGACTTCGAAGAAATAACATAGGACGATGCATCTAGATTAAAATCCTCAAAGTAAATACTAAGTGGGAGAGGGAATTAATATGAAATTAAATCCCATGGTCTCCATTTTTGTTTGTATGTAATTTAACATAAAGACGAATATAAATTATATATACGTCACCCATTGTGGCATGTAATTTATATTGTCTAGAATGTTATAGAAATTACTAGAACAAACTTTTTAAATTAATTTTTAAAAACAAGGAATAAATACGAATTTTCTTTATTTCTGATATGGGGCGATTTTGTCAAAAACGGGTTCATCGAACTTGTAAGGCTGTGGGTATTAAGTGAGACCGATGTGACTTCTCCACTACCTAGAAATCAAACCATTGATGAATATTGAATTGAAGTATTCTATTCAAGGAAAAATTAAGAATATTGGAAGGTATACACGCCACCCATCGTGGCGTACCAAGTTTTCAAATAATTTAAGATTTGATGATGGTATACACTTATCTATGAAAAATAATATAGACCACCCCAATGTGGCATATGGTTTAGTAATAGGACCGAAGTAACATTTAAACAAATTTAGGTGGTATACATGTCACACATCGTGGCGTACCAGAAACTTATGGTGTTTAGATGTTAGTGCATTTAATTTTAACAAGTGTTAGAGGAATCAATAGGTCTTAATATTTAATGCACCCTTTTTTATATGTAATGTGATGTTTTTTTATGCATGATTCTCAGGATAAAATGGGCTTTAATCCACTATTCACCATACTTAAGGATAACAAACTTACCGGACCTAACTATATTGAATGGAAACAAAATTTGGACATTGTGTTGACTGCTGAGGAGTACAAGTTTTGCACTTATGAACACAAGCCTGATCAGCCTGCTGCTGATGCTCCTGAAGATGAGAAAGAGTATTATAAGCGGTGGATTAAGACTGATGAGATGTCACAATGTCTGGTAGCAATGTCGGGTGTTTTGCAGCATCAACATCAGTCTATGGCCACTGCTTCGGATATGCTCTTTAATCTCAAGGAACTTTTTGGAGATCAGAATAGGGCTGCTAGGCAAGTAGCCATGAAGGCTTTAATGAACACTCAGATGGATGAAGGAATACCCGTAAGGGATCATGTTCTCAAAATGATGTCACATCTGAATGAGATAGAGATCCTTGGTACTGAACTTGACAGGGAAACCCAGATTGACATTATCCTTATGAGCTTGTCCAAGAGTTTTGAGCAGTTCCGCTTGAATAACAACATGAACAAGAGGCAGTATAGTCTCGCAGAACTGCTGACAGAACTTCAGGCAGCTGAAGGATTATTTCGGCAGAGTGTTCAAGTGAATGTGGCTGAGAAAGGTTCTTCCTCTAAGCCGAAAGGAATAAAGAAGAAGAAAAAGGCTCAGACACAGAAAGCTGTGAAGGCAGTGGGAGTTCAAGGTGGTGTGAAAAAGCCTAAGGGAAAGTGCTTCAGGTGCAAGCAGTCAGGTCACTGGAAACAGGATTGTCCTCTTCCTAAGAAGACAAACAATACTGGTATGTCTCTTTCCCTAGTTACAGAAACATTTATAGCGGCTATATCTACGAGCACTTGGTGTGTAGATACAGGAGCCACCGATCATGTTTGTAATTCTATGCAGGGGTTCCAGCTATCCAGAATGCTTAGAAATGGTGAGATATACGTGTTCATGGGAGATGCTACGAAAGTAGCAGTAGTTGTAGTAGGAGTTATTCATTTATCTTTTGGTTCTGATAGGATTTTGGTTTAGAACAATTGTCTTTATGTGCGTTCTTTTAGAAGGAATTTAATTTCGATTTCTAAACTTGCTTTGGATGGTTGTAATGTTTGTTTAGATCGTAATGTTTCTATTATGATGAATAAATGAATCATATGTTCTGGTACATTGTAAGACAATTTATATATAATTAATCCTGGTCAACCTGTACTGGAACTGCAATATAGGGAATTGAACAACACATCTTCTAGCTCTACTAAAAGAAAGGAACCTTCTAGTTTGAACCAAACATATCTTTGGCACTTGAGATTAGGTCATATTAACTTGAGGAGGATTCAAAGACTGGTAGTAGACGGGCCTTTAAGCTCATTGGCAGTGGAACCATTTCCAGTTTGTGAATCCTTCTTGGAAGGTAAAATGACTAATAGGCTTTTCAAGGCAAAGGGGAATAGAGCCAAAGAAGTGTTAGAATTGGTTCACTCTGATTTATGTGGACCCATGAATATCCAAGCAAGAGATGGTTATGAGTATTTCATCACTTTCATTGATGATTATTCTAGATATGGGTACGTTTATTTGTTGTGTCATAAGTCTGAGTGCTTTGATAAGTTCAAGAGTACAAAGCTAAAATGGAGAAGCGACTTAATAAAAGTATCAAGTCACTATGATCAGATCGTGGTGGCGAATACTTGCTTGGAGAATTTAGGGAATACCTATCAGAAAATGGGATAGAATCCCAGTTAACTGCACCAGGCAAACCCAGCAGAACGGTGTAGCAGAGAGAAGGAACCGGACTCTTTTAGAGAGTGTTAGATCGATGATGAGTTATTCGGATTTACCCAAGTCATTTTGGGGACATGCCTTAGAGACAGAAGCTTATCTTCTGAACTTAGTACCTTCTAAGTCGGTTCCTAAAACCCCCTTAAATTGTGGACCAGGGATAAACCGAGTGTAAGACACATTCGGATATGGGGTTGTCCAGCACATGTGCTGAACAAGAACACGACTAAGTTAGAATCTCGTATAGAAGTAAAGTTGTTTGTAGGCTACCCATGGGAATGAAAGGTTATTTATTTTATAGTCCGAAGAATCGGGATGTCATTGTTAGCACCAATGCAAGATTCTTAGAGGAGGACTATATAATGAATCACAAGCCCATGAGTAGTGTCATTTTAGAGGAACTAGTGGGAAGGACAGAGAATATCCATGAAGCTGTAGTACAAGTAGAACAACCACAACAAAATGTACAACCTGTCACTAATACCGCACCAGTGCCTCGTCGTAGTGGGAGGGTTGTTCAACAGCCTGATAGATTCATGTTTTTGGGAGAGTCTTCAGACTTGGTCTCTGGTGAACATGATGATGATCCCCATACATACGAAGAGGCAGTAAAAGACAAAGATACAGATCTTCGGCAAAAGGCGATGAAATCTAAGATGGAATCAATGTATTCTAATCAGGTTTGGGAGCTCGTGGAACCACCCAAAGGTATAAAACCTATTGGATGTAAGTGGATCTACAAGAAAAAGAGGGGATTAGATAAAAAGGTGAAAGCCTGGAAAACAAGACTTGTTGCGAAAGGGTATACTCAGAAAGAAGGTAACGATTATGAGGAAACCTTTTCGCCGGTAGTCATGCTTAAGTCAATCCGTATTCTTTTATCTATTGCAGCTCATCTCGATTATGAGATTTGGCAAATGGATGTCAAGACAGCTTTCCTTAATGGAAGTCTTGAAGAAACCATCTATATGCAGCAACCAGAGGGATTCATTAAAGAAGGCCAAGAGCATCTTGTATGTAAGCTTAAGAGGTCTATTTATGGACTTAAACAAGCTTCTAGGTATTGGAACATTCGTTTTGATCAGGCACTCCAGTCGTATGGATTTGATCAAAGTCCAAGCGAAGCATGCGTGTATAAGAGATGTGAGGGAAATGCAGTGGTTTTTCTAGTACTATATGTTGATGACATTTTACTCATTGGAAACAATGTTAAGATGTTGTCTTCAATAAAGGCATGGTTGTTCAAACAATTTGAAATGAAGGACTTAGGTGAAGCAGCATACATCCTTGGGATCAAAATTATAAGGGATCGCAAGAAAAGGATGTTGGTTTTATCTCAGGAGCCCTACATAGATGACGTATTAGCTCGTTTTAACATGCAGGACTCCAAGAAGGGTAATTTACCTTTCAGACATGGAATTTCTCTATCAAAGAGTCATTGTCCTTCGACACCTAAGGAGATAGAGAACATGAAGGCAGTTCCTTATGCTTCGGCATGTGGAAGCCTAATGTATGTTATGTTATGTACGAGGCCTGATATCTGCTTTGCCGTGGGCATGGTTAGCCGATACCAGTCAAACCCAGGACAGGAACATTGGAGTGCAGTAAAAACAATACTCCAGTACCTGCGAAGGACTAAGGAGTATATGTTAGTTTACAAGTCCTCTGATTTATTGCCTCTGGGATATACTGATTCAGATTTCCAAAAAGATAAGGATAAGTGAAAATCCACCTCGGGATGTGTTTTTACTTTGGGAGGTGGAGCTGTAATATGGAGGAGTGTGAAGCAGAAATGCATTGCAGACTCAACCATGGAAGCCGAATATGTGGCAGCCTCTGAGGCAGCCAAAGAGGCTATATGGTTCCGAAACTTCCTGCTGGATTTGGATGTGGTTCCTAATTTGCCACGGCAAATCACGATTTATTGTGATAATACTGGTGTTGTGGTAAATACCAAGGAACCACGGGCCCATAAGGCAGCAAAACACATAGAGCGTAAGTATCACCTCATACGGTAGTTCGTTAAGCGTGGAGATATCATTGTGGCTGATATAGCATCAAAGGATAACCGGGCAGATCCTTTCACGAAGAGCTTACCAACTAAGGATTTTCAGGAGCACGTGGAAGCGATAGGAGTCAGATACTTGGTCACATAGTTATATAGTTGGTAGTGGATTGCTTGTAATTAACACTGATATACTCAAAGAATATCTTGAGTATAAGTGGGAGATTGTTAGGGTTTATATTGAAATATTCGTTTGAAGTATATACTTTAATAATAAATTATTTGAGAATCTTGAATGCATGTTTTCCCATATTATATATTGTAGACAATCTAGTATCAAATGGGATAGCAGAAGATTAGATTGTCAAACTCCTTATATAATATAATAAAGGTTCACAGTCTAAGTGGTATTAGACAAATGTTAGATATATTTGATAATGTCATGGCTAATATGTTTTATGTTTAGCTTTCAGAATCTTACGTGAACAGGATAAATCAGTACTTAACTGTTGATCAGTACTTATACTGGAAGTCAGGACTTAAGGATATCAGTACTTATATTATCAGGAGATAATCATCAGAAGATAGATATCAGAACTTAAGTGCTGAAGGACAATCAGATAAGGACAGTAGCTGATTAAAGGAAAGAAGATCGAGATAAACATAAGAAGAGATATGCATGAAGAAGGAATTCCGTGAAGAATGGAATACTTGGAAGAAAGGATATCTGATTGATATATTTTAGGAAGCAGAATTATATTCCATATCAATTAGCGATTATCTTGTAACTGTGTAGTATATAAACACGGACATAGGGTTTACACTATAAGTGTTATCAGTATTAGAAAAGATTATTCATTGTAACCCTTGCAGCTCTCGTGATATTTGTTCATCACTGAGAGGTAACAGTTCCATACTGTAACAGAGTTTATTGTTTCAATAAAGTTTGTTTTCTGTTACTTAAGTTCTTAAAGTTCGATTTGAGTGTACTATACACTGTATTCACCCCCTCTACAGTGTGTGTGTGACCTAACAACAAACCACTGGAACGGCTGAAGTATTATTTAGAAATAGTTTATCTTGACTATTGAATAATACTTGTATACTTTGTGTATATTGAATGGGATCAAAATAGTAGAATAATTGTTTCTTTTATTCTGACAATAAAGAAGAACTAAGATTTTACGATATTATTATTGTTTAGGTTCTTAATCCGGATGTAGTAATTGACACTTATATTTAATGCACATGCTTGATTCATACATTAAGTAATTTATTTTAAATTAAAAATCTATGTATGGGCAATGACATTATATACTGTAATAACCCCAAAAAATTTGGACTTTTTGTAACCCTTATGAATAGTCATTTTGATGATTATGCTGATTAAGGAAAATTATCAGACCATGCTATATACGAGTACTGTTATGGAAATTCTAAGATCGTATTAGTATTCCATATAGTAAATAAGTGTATGTAAAGTTCGTTAGAATTCGAATCCGGACACTTTGATTTTTCCCGAAAATCCACCAGATACCGAAAGAAATGAGTATTAGATAACATGATTAAAAGGATTTAAATTCAAGGATTATAAGAGATAATCATAAAAGGAATATAAAATATTGAGAAAGGTTTAGGGGAACCCAAGTAATATGATCCCGGATATGATCCCTCAAACGAAGAACGAGAACGAAAGTTAAGCGAACCGTAAAACAAATAAGCGACCAAGAGACAAGCTTGTACAAGAAGCCAAGGATTGTGACATCATCAAACCACAAGGAAAAGACATGTGTTAAAAAGGTGACACAAGCATGGTGACATAAGCATGACAAAAAGAAGTGTGTTGTTGGTTGATTCTTGGCCATGCAAAAGTTACCATGGTAAAAGATCAAAAATTGCCAAGCCAAAAAGGAAATCAACTAAGCAAAATATCATAACACAAAAATTAAAAATTTGACTTTGCTCCCATGAAGAGAAGCTCTCGGCCTTTTCCTTTTTCAAGAAGATGAAATTCCAAAAATCAAGATCCAAGCTTTGATAATTTGCAAGGTAATTATCCAAGGTCCCTTATACTTAGATATAACTATCATATGAATCTAAGCTTCCATTTCAAAAGTGAGTGTTTATGAGCTCGAGCAAGAGCATGGATCCATGGAATGATGGACGTAATAGTAAATATTTTGGCACGTGAAATGCGATGCTATAATACTTGATGTTGATATATATACACATATGTTTTGTTCTCCTATGACAAACCTCTATAGTTCAGAGGTAGATTCCAAGCCAGATATTTGTGGCAGTATTTTTTTTCATATACAATTATCTTCAATTCGTTCTTTTCTCTCCTTTTCATTTTGTATAAGCTGAGAAAAACAACCCTTCCAGAAGCGGAGGTATTGCCGAATGACCATCTATCTGTGTGATAGAAGCCTAGTAGGATACCATATGTTGTTTAATTACTTGTCAAGTACTAAAGGCTGGCCACCTTTTGTACTAACTATGCAATAGAACAAGTGTTCATGATCATAGTGATCTCTCAATAAAATATTTTACTTCTATACGATAGATCAAGCTTTCGAAGATGGAAGTAGCTAAAGGAAGTAGTATCAATGCGGTGGTATTCCGTATCTAACGCGTTCATGATACTAAGGTTGACGCGGTTATTAAAAGGTTATAGAATACTAACGAGCAAAAGTATAACCAGTATAGTATTATGTATGGAAGATAGTAATGACTACGAACAAGAAAAAAAGGAGTATTGAGAAGCAAATGCTATAATGTTAGAAGCTATAATGATAGTCTGTGCAATAGACTTGAAAGAATTTGGAATGATCACTTAACGCGGATTGAGTTTTCTTACGATAATAGATCATATGTCATTATCGACATGTCGCCTTATGAGATCCTTGAGGGAACACAATGTCGATCTCCCTTATGTTAGGATGAAGTTGCAGAGCACTAGATGCTCGGACCAGCAGTGGTCCAAAGGACCAGGGATATAATAGATCTAATCAGAGGACGGCTGGTAGTAGCCCAAGATGGACATAAGAAGTATGTTGATTTGACATGAAAGGACAAAGAGTAGGAAGTAGGGGACCTAGTGCAGTTATAGGTATTCCCTTGGAAAGGATGGATGAGGTTCGGAAAGAAAGGAAAGTTAAGCCCTCGAATTGTTGGACCCTTGGAGATATTAAGACGTATTGGAAAGTTGGCATATGAGCTAGCCCTACCCCCGAACCTGTAGCAAGTTCATAATGTGTTCCACGTATCAATGTTAAGGAAGTGTAATCCAGATGCCAGACAAATAGGGGCATATGAACGCATAGACAAGCAACCAGACGTAACCTATATGGAGCAACCAGGAAGGGTTATAGATCGATAAGAGACAAGTGCTTAGGAGAAGGGTTATCAAACTAGTCAGAGTTGGTGGTAGAACCACAATGTGGGAAAATTGACTTGAGAGTTAGAAAGTGCAATGCTAAGAAAGTATCTCTATTCATTTTTATCTGATTCCGGGACGGAATCCTTTTACGGAGGGGAGACTGTAATAACCCCAAAAATTTTGGACTTTTTGTAACCCTTATGATTAGTGATTTTGCTGATTATGCTGATTAAGGAAAATTATCAGACCACGCTATATAGGTGTACTGTAATGGAAATTCTAAGATCGTATTAGTATTCCATATAGTAAATAAGTGTATGTAAAGGTCGTTAGAATTCGAATCCAGACACTTTGATTTTTCCCAAAAATCCACCAGATACCGAAAGAAATGAGTATTAGATAACATGATTAAAAGGATTTAAATTCAAGGATTATAAGAGAGGATCATAAAAGGAATATATAATATTGAGAAAGGTTTAGGGAAACCCAAGTAATAAGATCCCGGATATGATCCCTTAAACGAAGAACGAGAACGAAAGTTAAGCGAACCTTAAAACAAATAAGCGACCAAGAGACAAGCTTGTACAAGAAGCCAAGGATTTTGACATCATCAAACCACAAGGAAAGGAAATGTGTTAAAAAGGTGTCATAATCATGGTGACATAAGCATGACAAAAAGAAGTGTGTTGTTGGTTGATTCTTGGCCATGCAAAAGTTACTATGGTAAAAGATCAAAAATTGCCAAGCCAAAAAGGAAATCAACAAAGCAAAATATCATAATACAAAAATTAAAAATTTGACTTTGCTCCCATGAAGAGAAGCTCTCGGCCTTTTCCTTTTTCAAGAAGATGAAATTCCAAAAATCAAGATCCAAGCTTTGATAATTTGCAAGGTAATTATCCAAGGTCCCTTATACTTAGATATAACTATCATATGAATCTAAGCTTCCATTTCAAAAGTGAGTGTTTATGAGCTCGAGCAAGAGCATGGATCCATGGAATGATGGACGGAATAGTAAATATTCTGGCACATGAAATGCGATGCTATAATACTTGATGTTGATATATATACACATATGTTTTGTTCTCCTATGACAAACCTCTATAGTTCAGAGGTAGATTCCAAGCCAGATATTTGTGGCAGTATTTTTTTCATATACAATTATCTTTAATTCGTTCTTTTCTCTCCTTTTCATTTTGTATAAGCTGAGAAGAACAACCCTTCCAGAAGGGGAGGTATTGCCGAATGACTATCTATCTGTATGATAGAAGCCTAGTAGGATACCACATGTTGTTTAATTGCTTGTCAAGTACTAAAGGCTGGCCACCTTTTGTACTAACTATGCAATAGAACAAGTGTTCATGATCATAGTGATCTCTCAATAAAATATTTTACTTCTATACGATAGATCAAGCTTTCGAAGATGGAAGTAGCTAAAGGAAGTAGTATCAATGCGGTGGTATTCCGTATCTAACGCGTTCATGATACTAAGGTTGACGCGGTTATTAAAAGGTTATAGAATACTAACGAGCAAAAGTATAACCAGTATAGTATTATGTATGGAAGATAGTAATGACTACGAACAAGAAAAAAAGGAGTATTGAGAAGCAAATGCTATAATGTTAGAAGCTATAATGATAGTCTGTGCAATAGACTTGAAAGAATTTGGAATGATCACTTAACGCGGATTGAGTTTTCTTACGATAATAGATCATATGTCATTATCGACATGTCGCCTTATGAGATCCTTGAGGGAACACAATGTCGATCTCCCTTATGTTAGGATGAAGTTGCAGAGCACTAGATGCTCGGACCAGCAGTGGTCCAAAGGACCAGGGATATAATAGATCTAATCAGAGGACGGCTGGTAGTAGCCCAAGATGGACATAAGAAGTATGTTGATTTGACATGAAAGGACAAAGAGTAGGAAGTAGGGGACCTAGTGCAGTTATAGGTATTCCCTTGGAAAGGATGGATGAGGTTCGGAAAGAAAGGAAAGTTAAGCCCTCGAATTGTTGGACCCTTGGAGATATTAAGACGTATTGGAAAGTTGGCATATGAGCTAGCCCTACCCCCGAACCTGTAGCAAGTTCATAATGTGTTCCACGTATCAATGTTAAGGAAGTGTAATCCAGATGCCAGACAAATAGGGGCATATGAACGCATAGACAAGCAACCAGACGTAACCTATATGGAGCAACCAGGAAGGGTTATAGATCGATAAGAGACAAGTGCTTAGGAGAAGGGTTATCAAACTAGTCAGAGTTGGTGGTAGAACCACAATGTGGGAAAATTGACTTGAGAGTTAGAAAGTGCAATGCTAAGAAAGTATCTCTATTCATTTTTATCTGATTCCGGGACGGAATCCTTTTACGGAGGGGAGACTGTAATAACCCCAAAAATTTTGGACTTTTTGTAACCCTTATGATTAGTGATTTTGCTGATTATGCTGATTAAGGAAAATTATCAGACCACGCTATATAGGTGTACTGTAATGGAAATTCTAAGATCGTATTAGTATTCCATATAGTAAATAAGTGTATGTAAAGGTCGTTAGAATTCGAATCCAGACACTTTGATTTTTCCCAAAAATCCACCAGATACCGAAAGAAATGAGTATTAGATAACATGATTAAAAGGATTTAAATTCAAGGATTATAAGAGAGGATCATAAAAGGAATATATAATATTGAGAAAGGTTTAGGGAAACCCAAGTAATAAGATCCCGGATATGATCCCTTAAACGAAGAACGAGAACGAAAGTTAAGCGAACCTTAAAACAAATAAGCGACCAAGAGACAAGCTTGTACAAGAAGCCAAGGATTTTGACATCATCAAACCACAAGGAAAGGAAATGTGTTAAAAAGGTGTCATAATCATGGTGACATAAGCATGACAAAAAGAAGTGTGTTGTTGGTTGATTCTTGGCCATGCAAAAGTTACTATGGTAAAAGATCAAAAATTGCCAAGCCAAAAAGGAAATCAACAAAGCAAAATATCATAATACAAAAATTAAAAATTTGACTTTGCTCCCATGAAGAGAAGCTCTCGGCCTTTTCCTTTTTCAAGAAGATGAAATTCCAAAAATCAAGATCCAAGCTTTGATAATTTGCAAGGTAATTATCCAAGGTCCCTTATACTTAGATATAGCTATCCTATGAATCTAAGCTTCCATTTCCTTCACAATCTCTTTCAATAAATCATTGAAGAAGAAAGTGAATAGTGTTTTCAAGATCTTGAAATTTTTGATCTTGTGTTTTTGTTTAGATATAGCTTTTGTAAGGATTTTCAAGGGTTGTTTCAAGCTCCTTAGTTACTTCTACTCACCAAGGAAGGTATAATCTCATACCCTAGCCCTACTTTTGAATATTTAGAGTTTTTAAGTTTGGTATGGTTCATGAGAAGCATGATTCTTGCATACTTAGAGTGTGGTTGGTTTTGTAATGAGTTTGAAGTTGTAAATCTTGATTATTGGTTAATGAACTTAAGTATAAGCTTTTAGTTCATGTTTGAGGAAAATATAAATTGGAAATCTTGAGATGTTGGGGCTGTTGTAGTAAAGTATGGATGGAGTTTGGTTGTAGTGATGATTGTGGGTTGATTTGTGGATTGATTGGAGTGGTATAAATTTGGTAATCGCGTAAACATAGCCGTCGTAATGCCCAATTTACCTTAGACTGTTTTTGTTCTTAACTTCAGGACCCGTGAACTCACTGTTAGATTTTGACCATTGCTATGATTAGATAGTTCATGTTACGAGCTTCGTTTTGATATGTGGTTCGCTTGAATCCGATGTACGGTTTAGGAGACCACCGTTTTAATTAACGGCATTTCGCGAACGAACCATTACCCCTCGCCTTACTTTGAAACCTTGGTTAAGGCCCTTAAATGACTAATTGGAGTATGAAAAAATTATGTAAAATGGATTAGGCAGTTGGTAGGGTACTCGCGAAAGAATCTCCTTAAAATTCTTAATGGTTAATTTATTAAAAATGGTGGAGCCGAGGTTACTCGAACGACTTATGTGATTCGTTAAGCATAGAAGTGACTATAAGCGAACATTAAGGTTCAATTGGTTAAAGTCTAGTTTCTTAAGTGACCGGGGTTTAATTCCGAATTATGTTGTTATTCATAGGTTATCGGACCCACTCTAAGCTTAAGTCTATCCGGGAACACTCAGGCAAGTTTTCTACCCGTTATACTGTTGTTGTGATGTAAATATATGTATATGCATTATCTTATGATAAGTGCATGGTTGTTATTAGCAAATTTTGTGATATATTGGAGCATGCTGATATGGTATATATGCATGTCTGTTTCGTAATCTTGATATCTAATTGTTGATTCAAATGCTTATAAGTTGCATAATACCTATGTTAGAGATAAGCAGTAGTTGCGTATACCCTTAGTATAGGGGACCCAAAGGTGAACATTTTCTAAACCGGGAGTCGATGTTCCCGAGTATAATATATATATATATTTATATATATATTGCTATAGTTTTCAAAGCTATTAATCGAATAAGGTTTATTCGATAACTTTATTTTATTTAATGAATATTATTTTGAATATTCATTCGAGGACTTATGACTCCGCTCATTTTATTAAATAATATTCTTCATTTTATTAAAGAATAATTTTTCGATAATCAAACTTATTTTCGATTATTCAAATAAAGATCGTGCTTTCGTATAAGTATATCTTTGGTTATTTATTATTCATTTCAAGTATATGTTTTAAAACTTCTACTTCAATTATTTTTATAAGGATTATCCTTTATGGGAATATTATTTAAGTAATAATATTCAGATATTTTCTCCAACATATCGGGATTGATTCATTTTATTAAATCAGCGTTACTCTAAACATTCTTTAAAATGTTTTCGAAATTATTTTTTAAAAGTTAGAGCGGATCCCAAAACTCATTAATAGATTTAAGATCTTCCTTTCGAAGGGGATTTAAATACTCGCTCAAAACCTGAGGGATCCGGCTCTGTGGTGTATTTTATATTCGCAACGAGCTTGCTATTTTGAGAAAGCATTTTGATTACTTTCCCAACGTTTGGGAAGTAAGTCCATCTATTTGAGTCGGCATAAGCAACATGGGCTCAGTGGGCGTCCATGAAAGTGTAAGTGGATCAGTGGGAGTCCATTAATGCGTAAGGCTGAGTGGCAGTCCAGCATAGGTCTTAATGCGGCCAGGGTGATGACCAGTGGTGAATTCGTCCATCTAATAGTAGAAAAGGTTACTTATTGGTATCTTTGCCCGATCAGCAAGATATCAGGTTTATGCCAAGGTTTTCTCCTTTCCAAATTATTGGATATTGCAACTCTGTTTATAATTTTCATAACAGAGGTTTTCAAGGAGTGTATGAAATGTATATATATAGGTGTATATATATATATATATCGGGACTTAATGAAGTATCTCGTAACTTCATTATTTATAATGATATTTCAAAGATTGAATTTATCCAAGTCTTTTCTTGTAGTCTCATCTATGTGATGAACTTTTGAAACTGATTATACCTTGAACAGTGGTAGTTCAAGTAGTATTCGGAAAAGATATAAGTATATTGGAGTATCTTGTAACTTCATCTTTTCAACTTATATCTGGTTAATGATTATCTTGTGTATGACAAAGATTTTCACAAAAACGTTGAGACAAGGTTAGATATATGAGATCACCTTGCAACGATATTTTTATACTGCTATAAACTGGAACTCTGTGTATATTATGCATGGAAGAGGACTTCCAAGATTTTGAAAAGTATATATACATATATACTGAATATTTTGTGACTTGGTCGCGATAAGATATCAAACTTGGTACATTTTTACTTGACCAAGACTTTCATGAGTACTATGAGGATGCTCACATATTGTAAATTAATATACATATTATTTTGGTGGGCTTGTTGCTCACCCTTGCTTTCTTCTTTCATCACACAACAATAGATAGAAAAGATGAACATGACCAAGCTTCCAATTCGCAAGCGGTTAGGAAATATTCCGCGGTTTTCTTAAAGCCTTAATGCCGTGTAGCTGAGATAGGATCTACCAATAGGCTAGGCATCCAACTTTTGATGCACCAGACTTATGTATCTATATGAATTGTAATAATGGCAAGAAATATGTAAATTATTAAGAAACCCTTTTAAGGTATAATGGTTTATAATTGTGGAATAAAATGACTTGTGTTATTTTTGGTATTCATCTCTGAGACTATAACTTGTGGTGTGTGTATATTGTGGGGTCACAGTACGCAGTAATTGGTTGTTTATTTAGATTAAGTGTTGTTAAGGGAAATGGAACTTGTGACAACCCGGATCCCCGACCCCGGATTTGGGGGTGTTACAGAAATGGTATCAGAGCTAAGCGTTATAAACCTCAGAGATGATGTGACATTAAAATAATAAGTTCACTAAGATAATAAGAACTCTTTCCAAGTTCATAGTCGAGCTACTTAACGTAGTACTGACAGTTAAAACCCTTATGGGAACCCTTATAAATATCGTGATAGAAGCGTAGTTCATTATCGTATATGGTAGCGGGACTCTGAACCCTGAGGTTGAGGAGCAACAGCGCGATGATGTTTTATTACTTATTAGGAGATCATATTGTGGATCCAATAGAACGTCCTAACGAGGGACCGGATAATGCTCATATTGAGGATGTAGCCGTTGAGGAGGTTGTCCCAGAAAAGATTATTGCCGTGGAGGATCCTGACAAGAATGAATAAAGGACCACTGAGGAATTGATGACCATGGTTAGGGCGACTACCAGAGGTAGGATTGGCCGGTCACTACCGGAGGTTCGTTCAAGTTTGTAAAGGTAGTAGCCCCTTTAACGCGGCTTACTCGTAAGACTGAGAAGTTCGAATGGACAGAGAAATGCGAGAGCATCTTTTAAGAACTGAAGCAAAGGTTGGTGATGGCCCCTATGATGGCGTTGCCGGATGGAAAATGAGATTTTGTGATGTGTAGTGACGCTTTGCATAAGGAATTAGGGTGCTCTTATCCATCACAACAAGGTAATCGCGTACGCGTCAAGACAATTAAGGGAATATAAAATTCGATATCCCCACCCATGAGCTTGGCTCGTGGCAATAGTTTTGCCCTAAATTTTGGAGGCACTACTTGTATAGAGAGAAGTGCGAGATTTACACAAATCATAAGAGTTCTAGTATATTTCCACGCAGAAAGAGCTCAACATGCGCCAGAGGAGGTGGTTAGAGCTAATCAAGGATTACGATTATGAGATTATTTATCATCCAGGGAAAGCCAAAATGGTGGCTAATGCCCTTAGTATAAAGGAGAGACTCAAGATGAAAATGTCTTTGGGAGAGTTGATAAGAGATTTTGAGAAAATGGAAATAGCAGTGAAGGTAACCGGAGCCGGTACCGAAATGCTGTTTGAGATTGCAATACAGCCCGAATTATCGAAAAAGATCATATTGTGCCAAGAAAAAGTGATGAATGAAGGCAGAGAGTCAATGACTGGAGAAGAGATTAATACCAAGAAAGATGATAAGGGAATAATGAGGTATTCTTACAGAATTTGGGTTCCAAACGTTTAAGAGCTTAAGGATTGGATCTTAGATGAAATCCATAGCTCGAGGAATAAGATTTAGGGCAAACCCCGAATGTGATAGTCAGGGAGGTTGCCATTAAGAAAGAAGGAGCCCATAACATAATGAAGTGGAAAACAAGGATTTTAACGTATAAGATAACCCTAAGTATGGGAGAAGGATGAAACATTTAATACTAAGGAAACATAAAGTCGAGTAAGGAAAGGAGACCCGAGACGGTACTCCTATACGGCAATTCATGGACCTGTCTAAAAAGAACTTAGACTATTATTCCCAAACCACCACCCTGAGGAGACAGTGCGGTGGGAAATTCTTTCAGGACCTTTAAGTCGCTAAGCTCTCAGAGTTCCAAGGAACAAGCGAACCCAGTAGAGGCGAGAGCCTGGCTAAAGGAAATATAGGAATCATTTGAGATTCTAAATGATGGATGAATCACAAAAGACTGTTTTTGTCACTTACCCTCCTAAGAGAGAGGCCACCCGCTGGTGAAAGACCAAGAAAGGCACGGAGCCAGATGTTAGAATAAACTGATTAAAGTTCAGTCAATTGTTTTCGGGAAAGTAATTCCCAAGGTTATGGAGATAGTGTAAAAGCTTTAGAGCCAGAACAAAGGCGGACGAGTATGATGAATTATGAAGCTATGTTGTAAAAGTTGTCAAGATTCGTTCTGATGACAAGAATCCCAGAACGACGTGATGTTTGAAGTCAATGAGTAGTGGGTTCATGAAATGATTGTAATAGAAAAGAAAATAAAAAGAAACTGAAGTGGGAAGGAAAATAAAGATAATAGAGTTTGAGGAATGATAAGGGAGTTAGGTATGAGGAAACCCTAAAGACTCGTAGCAATAGAAATAGAAAAGTATGTATTCGTCAGGATGAGGGTGATTCGCCATAAGTTAAAGTTGATGGTTGAAGGCATAAGAGATACATATATTTTATCCCCTGTAAGTTGGGAGGATTTGAGGAAACCTTGAGATAGTTCGAAGGATAAATAATGAGACACGGATAGACCGAGGAGACAAGAAAGTAAGAAATTAGGAAAATTGGATGAAAGAAGTGACATTCAAGAATGTGAAGTGTAAGACCGGTGGCATGATACCCAGACAGGGAGACGCCAGGTATGAAAGATATCCCAACATTGAGATGACTGTTAAGATAAACAACAAAAGTAAATGAGGAATTATTAAGAAGAAGTTCACGTTGAACACGACTAATATCTTCCAGAACATCCCTGTTGTCATTACCAAATTAGGAAAGAAAAGCGGGTAACCATTGTTATCTTTTGAAGGCCATATGGGTTGACCTCAGTTTGAATAAGGATGCTATTGTGAAATTGGTATAGACTATATGGGTGGGAATGATTGAATAAGATAATCTCTCAAGGATATATGACTTGATTTATCCATGGAAGGATGCAAGTACCTTTTTAAAGGTGGAATTAAGGATATAACTTCGATAACTTAAGATGAACCATAGGGGAATGCATGAAGGTTGGCATTTCACCCTTAATAGGGATAGTATGAGTTTTGACAGTATGAATTGGAAAGGATTAAGGTAACAACAACCTTTAGGGATCAGTGGAGAAATTTTTCAGAAGTGTATAAACAATGGTTCTAGTATCAGTAAATGATATTTTGATATGTCCTGTATCTAGGGAATATAGGAGGAACGATTTAAGGATAACCTTAGAGGTTTTATAAGGAGAAAGGTAATATTCGAAGTTCTCAAGAATAGAAATTTGATAAATGAAAAATGGCGTAATTATAATAATGCTAGGTGGGCACGTGTTAAACCATAAAAAGTATAGATTGAACCAATGAAGGTCAGAATTGTTAAAGCAAGAAGGGCCCAAGATAAAAGACGTCATAAGTACGATCAAGAGTCAGCCATGATAATGTTTACATTTAAAGACTAAGGCAGTGACTTATGGAAAAATGGTGATTTTTTTTTCATAAGGACTTAAGAAAAGCATTTTCACATAAGCAGTGATT
Organism: Apium graveolens; assembly: GCF_009905375.1. NCBI lineage: Eukaryota > Viridiplantae > Streptophyta > Magnoliopsida > Apiales > Apiaceae > Apium > Apium graveolens. Next base: position 159,463,654 of record NC_133649.1, on the reverse strand, counting down.
TGAAATGAGGTAGAAAATTTAGTGAAGGTGGTTAAAATGACTTTGATTGTAAGGAAATATTACTACAGGAAAGGCCAAAGAGGTGGCTGACACTTTAAGTGTAAGAAGACAATTATCGGCGCTCCTGCCAGAGGAATACAGTGATAATGGTTAAAGCCGTGAAGATTGTATTATGGTTTGAAAGATTGACATTCCTTCTGATGATTGTGCGATACTCAACCGTGATAGTAGTTTGGTAAAGATTTAATTTATAAAATCGCCGTGAGCGGGCTATCTATCTTATAAGGTCATATCTTGAGATAAGCCAGGACCATGTTACGAAAGGACTAAATGAACCTTTGAGCTTCATGTCTCCTAATAAAGACATATGGTTAATAAAGGTATTAACCTGCTATCGTTGCTTTTATTGAAACTCTTCTGTAATTTTATCTGCTTCATGTATGCTAAGTTCAGGAGTGTTCTTCATGAATCATGGAATGGTGATTATGTTGCCTCCTTAGAAGAATTCGATACAACATGTATGGACTCCGTATGGTTAGCTATTAAGATTTCATAGAAAATGAATAACTACAGTAGGTCAGTGGTGGACCATAGTAATGCAACAATGATTCTGCGAGTAATGAGCCGATTACATCTGTGAGAGTTGTATTGGAATGGATGTTGAGATTGAGTACCCCTAATGGGGTCGTGTTGATATATAAGTTATCATTGATAGACTACCCAGTGGATTATTTACACATTATATATTTATTCCCTCTTATGAATAGAGAGTCGTATTACTATACGAGGAAGGTTACAGTGCAAGCATAGAATTCTAGTAGCAATGATGTCTAGAAGGAAATCCCTTATTCGAGTTTCAATGTCGAGGGAGTTTCAAAAGTGAGTGTTTATGAGCTCGAGCAAGAGCATGGATCCATGGAATGATGGACGGAATAGTAAATATTCTGGCACATGAAATGCGATGCTATAATACTTGATGTTGATATATATACACATATGTTTTGTTCTCCTATGACAAACCTCTATAGTTCAGAGGTAGATTCCAAGCCAGATATTTGTGGCAGTATTTTTTTCATATACAATTATCTTTAATTCGTTCTTTTCTCTCCTTTTCATTTTGTATAAGCTGAGAAGAACAACCCTTCCAGAAGGGGAGGTATTGCCGAATGACTATCTATCTGTATGATAGAAGCCTAGTAGGATACCACATGTTGTTTAATTGCTTGTCAAGTACTAAAGGCTGGCCACCTTTTGTACTAACTATGCAATAGAACAAGTGTTCATGATCATAGTGATCTCTCAATAAAATATTTTACTTCTATACGATAGATCAAGCTTTCGAAGATGGAAGTAGCTAAAGGAAGTAGTATCAGTGCGGTGGTATTCCGAATCTAACGCGTTCATGATACTAAGGTTGACGCGGTTATTAAAAGGTTATAGAATACTAATGAGCAAAAGTGTAACCAGTATAGTATTATGTACGGAAGATAGTAATGACTACGAACAAGAAAAGAAGGAGTATTGAGAAGCAAATGCTATAATGTTAGAAGCTAAGATGATAGTCTGTGCAATAGACTTGAAAGAATTTGGAATGATCACTTAACGCGGATTGAGTTTTCTTACGATAATAGATCATATGTCATTATCGAGATGTCGCCTTATGAGATCCTTGAGGGAACACAATGTCGATCTCCCTTATGTTAGGATGAAGTTGCAGAGCACTAGATGCTCGGACCAGCAGTGGTCCAAAGGACCAGGGATATAATAGATCTAATCAGAGGATGGCTGGTAGTAGCCCAAGATGGATATAAGAAGTATGTTGATTTGACATGAAAGGACAAAGAGTAGGAAGTAGGGGACCTAGTGCAGTTATAGGTATTCCCTTGGAAAGGATGGATGAGGTTCGGAAAGAAAGGAAAGCTAAGCCCTCGAATTGTTGGACCCTTGGAGATATTAAGACGTATTGGAAAGTTGGCTTATGAGCTAGCCCTACCCCCGAACCTGTAGCAAGTTCATAACGTGTTCCACGTATCAATGTTAAGGAAGTGTAATCCGGATGTCAGACAAATAGAGGCATATGAGCGCATAGACATGCAACCAGACGTAACCTATATGGAGCAACCAGGAAGGGTTATAGATCGATAAGAGATAAGTGCTTAGGAGAAGGGTTATCAAACTAGTCAGAGTTGGTGGTAGAACCACAATGTGGGAAAATTGACTTGAGAGTTAGAAAGTGCAATGCTAAGAAAGTATCTCTATTCATTTTTATCTAATTCCGGGACGGAATCTTTTTACGGAGGGGAGACTATAATAACCCCAAAAATTTTGGACTTTTTGTAACCCTTATGAATAGTGATTTTGCTGATTATACTGATTAAGGAAAATTATCAGACCACGCTATATAGGTGTACTGTAATGGAAATTCTAAGATCGTATTAGTATTCCATATAGTAAATAAGTGTATGTAAAGGTCGTTAGAATTCGAATCCAGACACTTTGATTTTTCCCGAAAATCCACCAGATACCGAAAGAAATGAGTATTAGATAACATGATTAAAAGGAATTAAATTCAAGGATTATAAGAGAGGATCATAAAAGGAATATAAAATATTGAGAAAGGTTTAGGGGAACCCAAGTAATAAGATCCCGGATATGATCCCTAAAACGAAGAACGAGAACGAAAGTTAAGCGAACCGTAAAACAAATAAGCCACCAAGAGACAAGCTTGTACAAGAAGCCAAGTATTGTGACATCATCAAACCACAAGGAAAGGACATGTGTTAAAAAGGTGACACAATCATGGTGACATAAGCATGACAAAAAGAAGTATGTTGTTGGTTGATTCTTGGCCATGCAAAAGTTACCATGGTAAAAGATCAAAAATTGCCAAGCCAAAAAGGAAATCAACTAAGCAAAATATCATAACACAAAAATTCAAAATTTGACTTTGCTCCCATGAAGAGAAGCTCTCGGCCTTTTCCTTTTTCAAGAAGATGAAATTCCAAAAATCAAGATCCAAGCTTTGATAATTTGCAAGGTAAATTATCCAAGGTCCCTTATACTTAGATATAGCTATCCTATGAATCTAAGCTTCCATTTCCTTCACAATCTCTTTCAATAAATCATTGAAGAAGATAGTGAATAGTGTTTTCAAGATCTTGAAATTTTTGATCTTGTGTTTTTGTTTAGATATAGCTTTTGTAAGGATTTTCAAGGGTTGGTTCAAGCTCCTTAGTTACTTCTACTCACCAAGGAAGGTATAATCTCATACCCTAGCCCTACTTTTGAATATTTAGAGTTTTTATGTTTGGTATGGTTCATGATAAGCATGATTCTTGTATGCTTAGAGTGTGGTTGGTTTTGTAATGAGTTTGAAGTTGTAAATCTTGATTATTGGTTAATAAACTTAAGTATAAGCTTTTAGTTCATGTTTGAGGATAGTATAAATTGGAAATCTTGAGATGTTGGGGCTGTTGTAGTAAAGTATGGATGGAGTTTGGTTGTAGTGATGATTGTGGGTTGATTTGTGGATTGATTGGAGTGGTATAAATTGGTAATCGCGTAAACATAGCCGTCGTAATGCCCGATTTACCTTAGACTGTTTTTGTTCTTAACTTCAGGACCCGTTAACTCACTGTTAGATTTTGACCATTGCCATGATTAGATAGTTCATGTTACGAGCTTCGTTTTGATATGTGGTTCGCTTGAATCCGATGTACAGTTTAGGAGAAACCACCGTTTTAAGTAACGGCATTTTGCGAACGAACCATTACCCCTCGCCTTACTTTGAAACCTTGGTTAAGGCCCTTAAATGACTAATTGGAGTATGAAACAATTATGTAAAGTGGTGATAGGGATAAATAAATTATGATTGTATAATTAAATACTGCATTAATTGTACAAGCTGTGGGCTGCTAGGCCCAATAAAAAGATATATGATATTCAGACCAGAAAGGTTAAGCCTGATGGACCAGATCAGGCCTGGTGGAATAAAAAAGGCCCAAAAGCCCTGATTATTAATTAATTAATAAGGGAGAAATCAGATGCTGAAAAGAGTCCCGATAAGGATATAAATCCTTAGAGATTAGCCTCAAGGTGACCTAAAAGGATAAGGAATCAGCTTCCTACTTCCTAGGACTCCTAAGTCTATCCTAATTCAGAGGCTTGTCCACCAAGTCTCCTATACCAAGTCCAATTCAAGGACCACCAACATCTATATAAGGGGTCTCACCCCACAAATCAGAACTACGTTTTTTGACTTGATCCTTGGCAATCAGCAAGGTACGTAGGCATCTTGTTAAGGCAGATTGAGTCACGAAACACAAGAGCAGTCAAATCGAGCCTTGGAGCTCACGTTCCTTAGTATTAAATACAGCAATTATATATAGTAGTTTTAATCCATAACATTTGGCGCCGTCTGTGGGAAAAACGGAACAACAACCATGGCGAGAACACGGAGAACAACCAGCACTCTGGAGGAGGGAACACCATCAGGGACAACCCAGGTGATTTCATCAACCGTGGAGGTTCCTCCCCATTCAACTTATGCATCTACTCAGGGGGAAGCCCAGACAGGGGCAACTCAACCTCAGCCACAAGGGACAACTCCCCCGACTATTCAAGGTACGAATCCTCAAGTTCAACAAGTACATATACCTGTGAATTCTCGACCCCTCGGGTATGAATATTCAACTGTTGTTACTACTAACCCCCCTTATGGGATGCCCCTTCACCCTGAGGTTGGAGGAAGCGGATATGCTGGGCGAAGTGAAGCACGAGGGAGGTCGCCCCCCTATATACGAGGTTTGGATCCTATCCCTGAGGATCGGGAATTTTCTGGTCCATACACTGAGAGAGACTCCGAATCTTCGGATGATGAAGTGGCCCCGAGAAGGAGGCGTCCTGGAAAAGAGCCAATGGCCGATGGAAGGCAACGCCCCCAAAGCACCCCAGGGGCGAATCCCCAAGAAGTGCAGGAAAAGATCAGGGCTCATGAGGCTGAAATCCAAAGGCTGAGGCGTGACTTGGAGGCTCACCAAGCCACCAGAACCCACATACCACCTAGGGGGAGAAATCCTCCTCCTATCATAGACCTGGATGGTCCGGTAAGAAGAAGGGCTGCTGTCCCAAGAACTGATCCAAGCAATCTCCTTCCCCTTGGAGATCCTGATGATCCAACTCCACCCTTCACAGAAGAGATAATGAATGCCCATATCTCAAGGAAATTCAAGATGCCCACTATCAAAGCCTATGATGGCACGGGAGACCCCGCTAATCATGTTAGGACATTCTCTAATGCACTGCTGCTGCAACCCGTGAATGATGCTATAAAATGTCGGGCCTTTCCTCAAACCCTGTCGGGTATGGCTCAAAGATGGTACAGTCGCCTACCCCCAAATTCTATTGGATCATTCAGAGAATTAAGTCAGGCTTTTATTAAGCAATTCATCAGTGGAAGAGTCCATGAGAAAAGTTCAGCATCTCTTATGAGTCTTGTGCAGGGAGCTAAGGAATCCTTAAGAGATTACCTGAATCGTTTTACAAAGGAGGCTTTAAAAGTCCCAGACCTTGATGATAAGGTAGCCATGATAGCACTGCAACAAGGAACTAGGGATGAGTTTTTTAAGATGTCTTTGGCCAAACGACCCCCTGAGAGCATGTTGCAGCTCCAAGAGAGGGCAGGGAAGTATATCAAGGTTGAAGAAAGTATGAGGAAGACCGTAGTAAGTAATGAGCCCACTGGAGGCAAGAAACGAAAAACTGATTTGGAGTATATCGCTAAGGACAAATATCCTAGAACCGAACAAAACCCTGATTCAACCCCCAAGAAGGGAGGACCTGGGCAAAAGTTCACTGAATACGCTAAGCTGAATGCTCCCAGAAGTCAGATTTTGATGGAGATTGAGAAAGATAGAGATATTCGCTGGCCTAAGCCCTTGAAGGCTGATCCCGCCAAGCTAGATAAGGGCAAGTATTGCAGGTTTCACAAAGATGTTGGCCATGACACCGATGAGTGTAGGCAGTTGAAAGATGAAATTGAGTTTTTGATTCGAAAAGGAAGATTGAACAAGTATACTGGAGATGGAGGAGACAGAAATAATAATGGAAGGAAGAACTTTGAAGATCGTAGGAGGGACCAAGATGATCAGGGGCGGAATCCCCAACCTAGAGGACCAGTTATAAACACCATTTATGGAGGGCCGAGACCTCGAGGGCCCGTGATAAACACGATCTTTGGAGGTCCAACTGCTGCGGGATTGTCCAAAAATTCCAGAAAGGCATATACTAGAGAGGTTATGCATATTGTTAGAGAAGCCCCGAAGAGGGCCAGGACAGAAGTAACATTGGCTTTTGATGATTCCGACCTAGAGGGTGTGAAGTTTCCCCATGACGACCCGCTGGTCATAACGCCGATAATAGGAAATAGCCCGGTTAAGAGGGTCCTTGTGGATAATGGTGCTTCTGTGGATATCTTGCTCCACGACACCTTTCTAAGGATGGGGTATAACGACTCCCAGTTGACACCAACCGACATGCCGATATATGGATTTGCTGGAGTAGAATGTCCTGTGGAAGGGATAATTAAATTGCCAACCACCATAGGTACGGAGCCAAGGCAAGCGACTCAGATGCTGGATTTCGTGGTGGTAAAGGCTAGTTCAACTTATAATGCTATCATGGGGAGAACAGGGATACATGCCTTCAAGGCAGTCCCCTCTTCCTACCATTCAGTCATGAAGTTTCCCACCCGAAACGGGATTGGAGAAGAGAGAGGAGATCAAAAAATGGCTAGAAGCTGTTATGTGGCCTCTTTGAGGGCAGATGGAGTCGGGGGGCAGGTTCTTCCTATTGAAGATATGGATGTTCGAGAAAATGATGAGAATAGAGGAAGGCCAGCAGAAGAATTGGTTTCGGTTCCTTTAGATCCCAAGAATCCTGAGAGGATGACTTTCATTGGAGCTACATTAGAGGAGCCCCTTAGAGGGAAGTTAGTGAAATTTTTGCAAGAAAATAGTGATGTGTTTGCATGGTCAGCAGCTGATATGCCAGGCATAGACCCGAAGTTAATTACCCACAAGTTAAACGTTGATCCAAGCCGGAAGACAGTGAAACAAAAGAAAAGAAATTTTGCCCCGGAAAGACAAGAGGCTATAAAGCAGGAAGTGGAAAAGCTCTTAGAGGCTGGTTTCATTGAGGAGATTCAATTTCCGGAGTGGTTAGCAAACCCTGTAATGGTGAAGAAGGCTAATGGAAAGTGGAGGATGTGTATAGACTTCACCGATCTGAATGATGCATGCCCCAAAGACTGTTTTCCGCTGCCTAGAATTGATACTTTGATTGATGCCACCGCTGGACATGAGATGCTGAGTTTCATGGATGGGTTTAGCGGATACAACCAGATCAAAATGCATAAGGATGACGTTCCAAAGGTATCATTTATCACTGACTTTGGCGTTTATTGTTATCTTGTTATGGCGTTTGGTCTCAAGAATGCAGGAGCCACCTATCAAAGGTTGGTGAATAAAATTTTTAAGGATCTTATTGGGAAGACTATGGAAGTCTATGTTGATGACATGCTAGTCAAGAGTCTAGTAAAGACTGATCATATAACCCATTTGAGGGAAGCTTTTGAGGTCCTGAGGTACCACAAGATGATGTTGAATCCCACGAAGTGTGCTTTCGGAGTAGGATCTGGAAAATTCTTGGGATTGATGGTCTCAAAGAGGGGAATTGAGGCTAACCCCGATAAAATAAAGGCAATCCTGGACATGGAACCCCCAAAAACTGTCAAGGATGTTCAGAAACTCACAGGAAGGGTTGCTGCGCTAGGACGATTCATCTCCAAGTCAGGAGACAAGTGCTTGTCATTCTTCAAGTCATTAAAGAACATTAAAGACTTTGTATGGAGTGAGGAAAATCAGAAGGCATTTGAAGAGTTAAAGAAGTATATGGGCCAGGCCCCGTTGTTGGCCAAGCCAGTTCTGGGTGAAGTTTTATTCTTGTACTTGGCTGTTTCAGAAAGCGCCTTGAGCGCGGTGTTGGTTAAGGAGGAACTAAAAGTCCAGAAACCCGTATACTATGTCAGCAAAATTTTGCATGGTGCTGAGTTGAATTATTCAGCCATTGAGAAATTCGCTTTAGCCTTGATAATGGCTTCAAGAAAGCTGCGTCCTTATTTTCAAGCTCACCAAATTGAAGTGCTAACAAATCAGCCACTGAGAAATATCATTCACAGTCCCAAGGCAAGTGGGAGACTGATTAAGTGGGCAATAGAATTGGGAGAGTTCGATCTCAAGTATAAGCCACGTATGGCCATAAAAGCCCAGGCACTAGCTGACTTCGTGGTGGAATGTACCATACCCAACCAAGAAGTCGGGGGGCAGGAAGATACCACACCTCAAGACAAGGGAGTCGACAATGGGGACAAGGAGAAAGAATATTGGGTTCTCTATTTTGATGGAGCATCAAAAACAAATTCCAGTGGAGCAGGGTTGGTTTTGCAAAGCCCTGATGGATTCTTAATTGAGTATGCCATGAAGCTAGACTTCCCAACCACAAACAATGAGGCAGAGTATGAAGCCCTGATTGCTGGCCTTGGTCTAGCTGGGACACTTAGAGTCAAAAACTTAAAGGTCCGTGGAGACTCGAAGTTGATCATATCCCAGGTAAAGGGAGAATTTGAAGCAAGGGATGATACGATGGCAAAGTATGTTCGCCTAGTAAGGGCTGTGATGACCCAATTTAATGAATGCCATGTTGAACACATTCCAAGGGAAGAAAATGCTAAAGCAGATGCGCTATCAAAGTTTGCTTCATCCGAGATTGAAGAAAGTTCAGGAAGTGTGTACTTCCGTGTTTTGAAGACACGAAGCATAGATGTTAAGCTTGTGGCTCCCGTAGGCTTGGGGACGTCATGGATTGATCCCATCAAGGCTCACATTCAGACCGGTTGGTTGCCAAGCGATACAATTGAGGCACGGAAGTTAACTGTTCGAGCACTAAGGTACTCTTTGATAGATGGGATTCTATATAAAAGATCTTTCGTGGTTCCTTACTTGAGGTGTCTCAGGCCCGATGAGGCACGCTTAGCTCTTGAGGAAGTGCATGGAGGTATTTGTGGGCAACACTTGGGGGGCAGGGCCTTGGCTCATAAGATAACTCGTTTAGGCTTCTATTGGCCAGAAATGATGGCTGATGCCAAAGAATATGTAAAGAAGTGTGATTGTTGTCAGAAGCATGCACCAGTCGCCAGACAACCCCCCGAGATGCTGACCTCTATCAACTCACCTATTCCCTTTGCCATGTGGGGGATGGATATTCTAGGGCCTTTTCCTATGGCCACGGCACAAAGGAAATTTCTGATTGTAGCCATTGATTATTTCACCAAGTGGATCGAAGCCAAACCTTTGGCCAAAATCACAACTAAGCAGGTTGCACAATTCCTGTGGGAAAACATTATGTGCCGATATGGAATTCCCCGTATCCTCGTCACTGACAATGGAACGCAATTCAACAATGAGGAATTCAAGAAGTATTGTGAAGAAAATGAAATTGAGTTACGATTCACCTCTGTGGCTCACCCGCAAGCCAATGGGCAAGCGGAGGTAGCAAATCGGATAATCCTGGATGGATTAAAGAAGAGGATCGAGAAGTCAAGAAATAATTGGGTGGACGAGATACTTCCCATATTATGGGCCTATAGGACTACCTGTAGAGTCACGACGGGAGCAACTCCCTTCTTGTTGGCATATGGGGCAGAAGCAGTAGTTCCCGTGGAGATATCACATTCCTCTCCAAGGATTCAGGCTTTCAACGCAGAGGAAAATGGGGAAGGTCAGAGGTTAGCCCTGGATTTGATCGATGAAGTGCGAGATAAGGCACATGCAAAGATAGTAGAATATCAGAAAAAAGCTTCTTTCTACTACAACCTAAGGGTTAAAGAAAGGTTTTTTAAACAAGGCGATCTAGTCTTGAGGAAGATAGAAGCATCTGGTGTTGGACAAAAAGGGAAGCTTGTCCCAAATTGGGAAGGGCCGTACAAAGTCAAGAGCGTTCAAGGTAGAGGAACCTACAAGCTCGAGACTATGGATGGTTTTGAAGTCCCGAGGACCTGGCACGCACAAAACCTGAAGGTTTACTACGTGTAAGATAGGCGAAGTACGATTCTCACTTGTCATTATGACAAGTAGGTTTAAAAGCACCTGGAAGCTTTGCTTGCGTAGGATTTTATATTCCAGTAGAATTTACATTGTCTAGTTATTATTGATTAGGGTCGAACCCATGCTATGTAAGGTTTTGAAAAACCAGACTTCATATTAAAGAGTTTGAAATTACTTCAATCCAAGGATGTTTAAGGCTCAAATGCATATTAAACAGAAAGAGGCAAGAAAAGCAACATATAAAATATAAGCCCCAAAGGGTAATAAGTTTTGAATACAATTAAGTCAATACAATAAGACAAGCCATGCAAGGCTGAAAAAGCTCTAAGGAGCTGAGGTGCCCTCGGCGTCCATATCATCGTCTTCTCCGCTCTCGCTAGATGTCTCCGTCGTCTCGGAGGAGGAAGAGCTGTCATCCTCAGCAGGTCTGGAAGAAGACTCGGGAGGAGGAAGAAGTGGATCCTGAGGAACATGGTCCGAGACAACTACTCGGGTACGAAACCTCTGTAGCAAAGCCTCGTCATCAGGGCAGATGTAGTCCGCCGGGTTAATATCAGGACAAGCCTCGTTCACGGTCCCAAGGGCCGTGTCCCAACCAGTCCTAAAAAACTCGGGGAAGACTGAATCATCCCTAATCCTCATAGATTGGGCAAACTCCTCCGAGTCCAGATAGTTGTCTATAGCCTTATCCTTATCCGCCCGGAGTACCACCAGCTCGGCGTTAGACTCTCCGAGTTCTTCCTCCTTGCGCTTGAGCTTCTTCTCCAGGGTAGCATACTTCTTCTGCTGCCTCCTGAGGGCATTATCGGCCTTATCAGAAGCCCGCTTCCATGATTCGGCTTGCCTCACAGCGCCTTGAAAGTAGGCGTTAGACTGAAACAAAACAATTAACAAAGTATAAGGCAAGAAAGTGCTACAAGAACGAGAAATAAGTTTGAAAAAGAGAAGGCATACCGAAGCCAGAGATTGGGCTCCCATGAGCTTAATCCTCTCAAGGTCAGGGGTGGCCACCACATCAGTAAAGTCCTTTGGAGTCACGCTATGGTAGGACCAATCCCAAGCATGCTTCGTGGAACCAACCACGGTATCCCCTCGGCGGAATCCCCAGAGAGGCTGAAAGGCGCCTGTAGCAGCAGCAGCAGGGGCAGCAGCAGTGATAGGAGCATTATGGCCCTCAGCTCCTTCAGTTGAAGCCTCCCCCATAGGCTCCTTGTGCTTTCTCAAGAAGATAGGCTCTGTCGCCTTTCCTCGGGTGTCTAGGCCTGCTAACCGAGCTTTCTTCATCCTAGCTGTTTCCTCGACCAAGGGGACATTGTCCTCGTTAATCTCCTTAGCAGCTGAAACAAAGCAAAAGACAAAATAAGTGATGTTAATAATGCGTGAAATAAAGAAAAATTGAGAAGGGAAGAGAAATACCCTGTTGAGAAACAGAGGATAGTCCCACATGAATCAGGGAAAACTCTTCTAAAAGAGTCCAGCTGGTGGTGGTGCCATCATCCTGAGTGAGCCCATTGTAAATGATAGTTTCTTCAGGAGTTAAGTGAATGGATTTGAGGCTACCATCACTGACCTTCCCGAAGGAAGATCGAAAGAGCGTGCCCCAGTCGCCATTCTCCCAACGTAACCCAACGAAACTATTCCTCCAATTTGGATTATTATCAGGAATAGAGGCGCTATTAAAGATATGTTTGCTTTTGGGCCTTTGTTTGACGTAAACCCAGCCACAAATATTGGAAGAACTATTGTAACATTGAAAGACTTTCCTAAAAACGGCTACAGAAAGAGGAAAGCCCTCCCTAAGACAACAAACCATAAAACATAGAATATTCCTCCAGGCGTTTGGAGGAAGCTGACACGGGTTGATTTGTAAGTCAGCCAAAAGATGAGGGATAAAAGGATGGAAAGGGAACCTAAGCCCAGCATTAAGGGCGTCGGTGTAGATGAAGAGAGTATCGGGCCTCCAGTGGCAAGTACGGTCACCACCAGAGACTGGAACTAGTCTAAAGGGGGGAGGGACGTTATAACGAGCATTTAGTTTATTGAAATCTATGTTATGCCAAGTATTACAGTGATTAAAGGAGTCGAGATGTGCAGTGGAAGGATATTCATCCCCCCTAGTATTAATCATATCAATTAAAGACATATATGAAGAGCGGATCTCGATATCCTTACCTCGTTTTGAAGCCGAGGCTATCTTGGCCGCCCTCTCGGAACTCTTGTCAGCCATCTAGTAAAGACTGGAAAAGACTTGGGAGGAGGAAGGAGTGGATTTGAGAGAGGAGAAGATTAGAAAGTTTGAGATGAAGAGAAATGAAATGAGAGGTGTGAAGAATCACACTCTCATCCCACCTATATATAGGAGAAATAAATGGATAATGGGCCTTAAAAATCCCATTTGGGCCCAAAAGTTGGAAGGTTCTGGAAGTTCCTGGAAAATTCAAGAGAATTCTAGTAAAAAATCAAAAGAAAAACTTGAGTTTTTTCAAGATTTTGGAAGAATCCAGAAAGATATTAGAAGAGTTTGGAATTTGGGCTTAGAAATGAGGCCCAATTAAAAAAAAAACCTTGAAAAAATAAAGCCCAGCTAAGGGCCCAAGTGTTTAAAAAGCCCAGAAAAGGGCCCAGATATTTAAGGTTAACAGCCCATAACCCAAAATCCAGTCATAATGGGCCAAAAGAATGAAGGCCCAGCTAAGTGAAGGTGGCCCAAAAATAAAGTCCAGGGAGAAATGGATAAAAAGATCAGGAATATGACCCAATTCGACCAGGAATCATGGGGAAATCCTGGTCGAAATACAGGAGGTCGAAATTGCTTCGATCAAGGCACAAAATGGTACTTAAATCGGTCAAAATATTAGTTCCTGACCGAAATGGTCAGAATTCTGATCGAGAATGAATAAAACAGAAGAACCTTCGACCAGAAAGCAAGGCAAGATCCTGGTCGAATGGATCCCGCCCGAAAATCCTTCGACCAAGGCATCAAATGATGGCTAATTCGGTCAAAAAGCAGGACTCCTGACCGAAAGGGACAAAAATCCTGGTCGAAAAATTTCTGATCGAAAATTGTATAAAAAAAAAAAAAAAAAAATTAGGGAAAAAATCCAGAAATTAAGGATAAATCCCATAAAATTAGGGAAAAATCCCAGAAATTAGGGAAAAAATCCAGAAATTAAGGATAAATCCCAGAAAATTAGGGAAAAATCCCAGAAATTAGGGAAAAAATCCAGAAATTAAGGATAAATCCCAGGAAATTAAGGATAAATCCCAGAAATTAAGGGAAAAATCCAGAAATTAAGGGAAAAATCCAGAAATTAAGGATAAATCCCAGAAATTAAGGGAAAAATCCAGAAATTAAGGATAAATCCCAGAAAAATAAGGAAAAATCCCAGAAAAATTAGGGAAAATTCCAGAAATTAGGGAAAAATCCCGGAAATAAGGGAAAAATTCCTGGAAATCAAAATAATTCCTAAATAAAAGGAAAAATTCGTTGTAAACGTGTAGGTCGCTCCACACTTTACGGAAAAACGAAACCCTGTAAGGGAACAAATGGACTTAACTTCTGCGAAACCTATTCAATGTTTCCCAAAAGTTGGGGGGCAAATGATAGGGATAAATAAATTATGATTGTATAATTAAATACTGCATTAATTGTACAAGCTGTGGGCTGCTAGGCCCAATAAAAAGATATATGATATTCAGACCAGAAAGGTTAAGCCTGATGGACCAGATCAGGCCTGGTGGAATAAAAAAGGCCCAAAAGCCCTGATTATTAATTAATTAATAAGGGAGAAATCAGATGCTGAAAAGAGTCCCGATAAGGATATAAATCCTTAGAGATTAGCCTCAAGGGGACCTAAAAGGATAAGGAATCAGCTTCCTACTTCCTAGGACTCCTAAGTCTATCCTAATTCAGAGGCTTGTCCACCAAGTCTCCTATACCAAGTCCAATTCAAGGACCACCAACATCTATATAAGGGGTCTCACCCCACAAATCAGAACTACGTTTTTTGACTTGATCCTTGGCAATCAGCAAGGTACGTAGGCATCTTGTTAAGGCAGATTGAGTCACGAAACACAAGAGCAGTCAAATCGAGCCTTGGAGCTCACATTCCTTAGTATTAAATACAGCAATTATATATAGTAGTTTTAATCCATAACAAGTGGATTAGGCAGTTGGTAGGGTACTCGCGAAAGAATCTACTTAAAATTCTTAATGGTTAATTTATTAAAAATGGTGGAGTCGGGGTACTCGAACGACTTATGTGATTCGTTAAGCATAGAAGTGACCATAAGCGAACATTAAGGTTCAATTGGTTAAAGTCTAGTTTCTTAAGTGACCGGGGTTTAATTCCGAATTATGTTGTTATTCATAGGTTATCGGACCCACTCTAAGCTTAAGTCTATCCGGGAACACTCAGGCAAGTTTTCTACCCGTTATACTGTTGTTGTGATGTAAATATATTTATATGCATTATCTTATGATAAGTGCATGGTTGTTATTAGCAAATTTTGCGATATATTGGAGCATGCTGATATGGTATATATGCATGTATGTTTCGTAATCTTGATATCTAATTGTTGATTCAAATGCTTATAAGTTACATAATACCTATGCTAGAGATAAGCAGTAGTTGCGTATACCCTTAGTATAGGGGACCCAAAGGTGAACATTTTCTAAACCGGGAGTCGATGTTCCCGAGTATAATATATATATATACATATATTTATATATATATATTGATATAGTTTTCAAAGCTATTAATCGAATAAGGTTTATTCGATAACTTTATTTTATTTAATGAATATTATTTTGAATATTCATTCGAGGACTTATGACTCCGCTCATTTTATTAAATAATATTCTTCATTTTATTAAAGAAATGTTTCGATAATCAAACTTATTTTCGATTATTCAAATAAAGATCGTGCTTTCGTATAAGTATATCTTTGGTTATTTATTATTCATTTCAAGTATGAGTTTTAAAACTTCTACTTCAATTATTTTTATAAGAATTATCCTTTATGGGAATATTATTTAAGTAATAATATTCAGAT
Source organism: Apium graveolens (assembly GCF_009905375.1). Taxonomy (NCBI): domain Eukaryota; kingdom Viridiplantae; phylum Streptophyta; class Magnoliopsida; order Apiales; family Apiaceae; genus Apium; species Apium graveolens. The sequence goes on along the minus strand of NC_133649.1, from coordinate 159,448,439 downwards.
ATTTACTCCAACATATCGGGACTGATTCATTTTATTAAATCAGCGTTACTCTAAACATTCTTTAAAAAAAAATCGAAATTATTTTTTAAAAGTTAGAGCGATCCCAAAACTCATTTTTAGATTTAAGATCTTCCTTTCGAAGGGGATTTAAATACTCGCTCAAAACCTGAGGGATCCGGCTATGTGGTGTATTTTATATACGCAACGAGCTTGCTGTTTTGAGAAAGCATTTTGATTACTTGCCCAACATTTGGGAAGTAAGTCCGTCTATTTGAGTCGGCATAAGCAACAAGGGCTCAGTGGGCGTCCATGAAACTGTAAGTGGCTCTGTGGGAGTCCATCAATGCGTAAGTGGCTGAGTGGCAGTCCAGCATAGGTCTTAATGCGGCCAGGGTGATGACCAGTGGTGAATTCGTCCATCTACTTGTAGAAAAGGTTACTTATTGGTATCTTTGCCTGATCAGCAAGATATCAAGTTTATGCTAAGGTTTTCTCCTTTCCAAATTCATTGGATATTGCATCTCTGTTTATAATTTTCATAACAGAGGTTTTCAAGGAGTGTATGAAATGTATATATATAGGTGTATATATATATCGGGACTTATTGAAGTATCTCGTAACTTCATTATTTATAATGATATTTCAAAGATTGAATCTATCCAAGTCTTTTCTTGTAGTCTCATCTATGTGATGAACTTTTGAAATTGATTATACCTTGAACAGTGGTAGTTCAAGTAGTATTCGGAAAAGATATAAGTATATTGGAGTATCTTGTAACTTCATCTTTTCAACTTATATCTGGTTAATGATTATCTTGTGGATGACAAAGATTTTCATAAAAACGTTGAGACAAGGTTAGATATATGAGATCACCTTGCAACGATATTTTTATACTGCTATAAACTGGAACTCTGTGTATATTATGTATGGAAGAGGACTTCCACGATTTTGAAAAGTATATATACATATATACTGAATTTTTTGCAACTTGGTCGCGATAAGATATCAAACTTGGTACATTTTTACTTGACCAAGACTTTCATGAGTACTATGAGGATGCTCACATATTGTAAATCATTATACATATTATTTTGGTGGGCTTGTTGCTCACCTTTGCTTTCTTCTTTCATCACACAACAACAAATGAAAAAGATGAACAGGACCAAGATTCCAATTCGCAAGCGGTTAGGAAACGTTCTGCGGTTTTCTGAAAGCCTTAATGCCGTGTAGCTGAGTTAGGATCTACCAATAGGCTAGGCTTCCAACTTTTGATGCACCAGACTTATGTATCTATATGAATTGTAATAATGGCAAGAAATATGTAAATTATTAAGAAACCTTTTTAAGGTGTAATGGTTTATAATTGTGGAATAAAATGACTTGTGTTAATTTTGGTATTCATCTCTGAGACTATAACTTGTGGTGTGTGTGTATATTGTGGGGTCACAGTATGCAGTAATTGTTTGTTTATTTAGATTAAGTGTTGTTAAGGGAAATGGAACTTGTGACAATCCGGATCCCCGACCCCGGATTTGGGGGTGTTACATATACATAGTGGGATATTAACTATAAAAGGAAACCGTGTCTGAAAAATATATTCGGGTGATGATGTCCTCTTGAAAGCTCATAAAGATAATTGTGCTTTAGTCCTGCAGGCAGATTTGTTCTTGCGTAATTATAAGGTTGAGTGGATGATCAAGGATAAAAGATATTGATTAAATTAATTGTCAGAAATTAATTTAATTAATGGACATACAAAATCACATCCTAGGGTTTGAGAGAGGCAGCCATTTTTTTCAAGGAGCCAGCTAGGGTTTTGGAATTTCAGAGCTTTGGGAGAGGTACACCTTGGGAGATCGAAGCCCACACTTCGTCCAAGGAGAATCAGGGAATACAGTAGAAGACGTGGATTTGAATCGCTTGCGCCATAGCGATTAAGGTTAATATTCTATTCATACTCTTTAAATTAATATCATAAAATGCAGGGCGAAGATTCGATAGATCCAACAAATGCTTGGCAGCATTCGAGACTCTCAAGAAGAGTTTAATTTCCACACCAGTTATTACGGCACCGGATTGGAGAGAAACTTTTGAGATGATGTGTGATGCAAGTGATTATGCAGTGGGTGCAGTTCTTGGGCAGCGAACGACTAATATCTTTCATGTGGTCTAATATGCTAGTAAGACGCTAAATGGAGCCCAACTGAACTACACCACTACTGAGAAGGAGCTCTTTGATGTAGTTTTTGGTTTCGAAAAATTTTGATCTTATCTACTTGGGACAAAGGTGATAGTGTTCACTGATCACGCAGCCATCCGCTATCTGGTCTCAAAGAAGGATTCGAAGCCTAGACTTATTTGTTGGGTTCTCTTACTACAGAAATTTGAATTAGAGATCAAGGATCGAAAAGGTACTGAAAATCAAGTGGCTGACCATCTCTCTAGATTGGAGAATCCCAATTCTAATTCACATGATAAGACATTGATCAACGAATCTTTTCCGGATGAGTAGTTTTTCACAATTCAAGAGGTAGAGCTATGGTTCGCAGACATTGTGAACTATCTTGTTAGCAACATAATGCCTCCTAATATGAATGCGGCTCAAAAGAAGAAGTTTCTGGATGAGGTGAAGTGGTACATGTGGGATGAACCATATTTGTTTAGACAAGGAGCTGACCAGATCATCAGGAGATGTATCTCATTCTATGAGACGGAGGGGATATTACGAGACTATCATTCCACAACTTATGGTGGACATTATGGTGTTGAAAAGACAGCAGCTCGTATTCTTCAAACAGGTTTTTCTGGCCTACGTTGTTTAAGGATGCACATCAGTTCATTTTAAGGTTTGATCGTTGCCAAATAGTTGGGAATCTTACCAGAAAGGATGAGATGCCTTTAAATGTGATGCTTGAAGTTGAGGTCTTCGATGTTTGGGGAATCGATTTCATAGGACCATTTATCTCGTCCTGCAATAATCAGTACATCTTGTTGGCAGTCGATTATGTCTCGAAATGTGAAGAAGTCAAGGCTCTACCGTCTAATGATGCAAAGGTAGTGTTGAGTTTTCTTCATAAGCAGATATTCACAAGGTTTGGAATGCCACGAGTTATCACAAGTGACGAAGGGTTACATTTCTGGAATCGTAAGTTCACTTCTATGATGCAACGCTATAATGTGAATCATCGCATTGCTACTACCTATCATCTGCAAACTAATGGTCAAGCTGAAGTGTATAATAGAGAGATCAAGTGCATTCTAGAGAAATTCGTTTGTTCGTCAAGGAAAGATTGGTCTTTGAAGCTCGATGAAGCTGTTTGGGCTTATAGAACAGCATACACGACTCCACTTGGGATGTTCCCGTTTCAACTTGTCTATGGTAAGAGATGTCATTACATGCGGAGCTTGAGTATAAGGCTTATTGGGCATTGAAGAAGTTAAACCTTGATCTAGATGCAGATGGGAAGAAGCAAATGCTTCAGTTAAATAAACTTGATGAATTTCGACTTCAAGCATACGAAAACAACAAAATGTACAAGGAAAAGGTAAAAAGATGGCATGACAGGAAGCTATCGCCTAAGTCATTCGTGCTGGGGAAACAAGTTCTTCTATTTAACTCTCTTCTCCGACTTTTTTCTGGAAAGTTGAAATCAAGGTGGTCTGGACCATTTATCGTCAAAACTGTGTTTTCACATGGAACGGTGGAGATTTTTGAGAACGATCTAGGCCAAGCATTCATAGTAAATGGTCAGAGATTGAAGCACTATTATGGGGATACGGCAAACCCTGAAGTGGTTAGTACCGTTTTATTGTCAACTTGATCGCATAACTCCACGTCAAGCTAATGACGTAAAAGAAGCACTCTTGGGAGGCAACCCAAGATATGAGACCATAGGACACCTTAGAATTTAGTAATTTATCCAAAAACCCAAAAAAATCCGAAAAAGGTTGGCAGAAAAAAAATTCCAGAAGCCTTGCAAGCGCCCGCCTGCTAGGATTAGGCGGCCGCGCGCTAGCAGGCATCCGTGTGCTGGTACCAGGCGGCCGCGTGCCACCCTGATTTTTTAAAAATCATGTTTCAGCCTATAAAAAAAACAAAAAAAACAAGATTCACAGGAGCCATATCACCCATTAACCCACGAATTCTCCCCATACTTAGCCACAATCCCCACTCCTAATCAAATTCTAACCCTAATTTTGCCCTATAAATACATACAACCTCTATATACACATCCCACACACTTTCAACTCTACAAAAACTCTCCTACACAGCAAACACAAACTCTCCAACTCTTATTCTCAGTTTTCATGGCCCCAAAGAGATCACGAACTGTGGGTAGCAGCAGAACCAACCCGACTGCTACTGATTCTTTGAGGAATACTGCTGTGAGGCCCCGATTATTAGATGGGGTTGCTGAAGAAGAGTACACCAAGCTTCTGACTTAGCCTATTATGAGGGAGAGGGGGTTCTTGCCATCAGGGAGGGATGGTGATTTGCTACCGATGATTGCTGAGAAGGGATGGATTATATTCTGCGAGTCACCTGAGGCGGTTCCGATGAGTATCGTTCAAGAGTTCTATATGAACGCCAAGGCCAACAAGAATGGGTTTTCTGTTATTTGTGGGCTTACTATTAATTATCATCCCTAGGCGATTCGCCGGGTAATTGGACAGCGACAAAGGAAACCACAAGAGGAGTAATGGAATGAAAAGACCCCTGAGGACTTTGATATGGACTTGATTATTGCTACTCTCTGTCGGCCGGGCATAATGTGGAAGTTCAAAAGAGGAAACAATGAGTATCGTAATTTCCCTGCTGTCGTGATGAACAGGTATGCTCGTGCTTGGAATGCATTTATGTGTGCTAATTTTCTTTCTTCTTTGCATTCACATGAGGTTACAGTGGAGAGGGTGATTTATTATGGGGAATTCTGAATGATAAATATTTTGTGGACCTTGGTGAGTACATCTACCAAGGAATTTTGAAGTTTTTGAGGGGGAAATTGCAATACTCTATCCCGTATGCCTCTATTGTCACGAAGCTTTGCAAGGCAGTTGGAGTCCAGTGGCCTTCGTATTAGCCTGCAGATGTCGGCCGCTCTTATTGATTCATCGACTTTGAATGCGATGCAGGAGTGGACGGGTGGAGACCCCGAGCCACATGGTTTGGGGTATCACCTTCCAAGAGGAGTTCCAGCAGCTGGTGCTACCATGGCTAGGCACAGTCAGGCTCAGGGAGAGGCAGGCTCTTCGAGAGCCCAGAGAGGAGATAGTTCGGGATTGGCTGATGTCCAGTACAGGAGGATTTCGAGGAGGATGGATGCGATGTATGAGTCGTAGATTCGGTTTGCGTAGGAGCTCACCCAAGCACTTGGGACTGCATTTAGAGGCATTGGAGCTAACATCCAGTGGCCCGTTTATGGTGAGGATTCTACTTATCCACCTCATAACACTCCACCCTCTGAGGGTGATGATGATGATGATTCGTCTGAGTAAGTATACCTTGTGTTCCTTTCTATTACCTTCACTGGGGATAGTGAAGATTTTAAGTTGGGGTTGGTAGTTAAGGAGCATATTTGTGTGTGTGTCATGTAGTTGGATTTTCATGATTAGTTTAGCTCATTTAGTTGCATATTTTTGCCATATAGTTTTTTTATAGTTTTTTTTTATTTTTTAGATTTATTTATCATGTCATATAGGTCATGCATATACCATGATCCTTTTGTGTTGCTTTACCGATTAATATGTAATATTGATGCGAATGTACTGATAGCGTTAGAGTGATGTTGAATCTTATTAGGTTAATATTCATGCTAGAAACACTTGTAATTTCACTAAGTCTTAGAGTATGCTTAAGAACTAGATTGTTGTCATGATTTGATGGTTTTTGAGGTTAATATATTGCTTATACTTAGAGTGCATGATAGGCTCTTAATGATAAAAGACATGAAAAGATAAAAATTGGAAAAAAATTGGAATTCATTGCTAGTTGTGGCTAGGCGTCAAATGGCTAGCAGCCGGCTCGCATTGTATACGAGTAGTCTAGGGTTGAGCAAGATGGAGCGAAACGCACTTGCTCAGAAATAAAAAAAAAAGAAAAAGAAAAAAAAAAGTAAAAAAAAGAAAAGAAAGAAAAAATATGGTTAATGCACAATTGATCACGAGTGGGCTCTTTGGTATTCGAGTTATTAAGTTCTTAGGGGACTTTGTGCCTAGTGACCTAAGGCTTTTATAGTCTGGGATCCGCTAACCTAACACTCGCTAAATGGGTACCATTGCATAAGTCTTTTGTGGACCTCACTCATTGCACGATCAAATAAGCATTTGTTTTATGTGTTGAATAAAAGCATGATTCCGTATTAAACTCCAATAATCTTGAAGTGTTATAAGTCATTTTCTGTCTAGAATATATTCTTCGTATAATCTTGTGATTGCCTTGAGGATAATTAAGTTATGGTGATTGATCTAGTTTCGAAGCATATCTGTTAAGCATTCGCATACACCACGTTTCGAGTTGTATGTTAGCTTGCATGATTTGATTGATCTTTAGTCGCCTAATTGCATTTGTTGATATGTCATGTGTTGGTTGGTTTAGTAATCGCGATGGGGATCGCTACATTCATATAAGTTGCATTCATGCATATTTTTATTCTATTTTTGAGTCTGTGATGCTTGAGGACAAGCATCGATTCAAGTTTGGGGGTGTGATTAGTGGCATTTTAAACCACTTAGAGCGTCTCATAACAGCTTGAATTGGTGTCTTGAACTCGAGTATTTTATGTATTTGACGCATTTTCTAGTGTTTTTGCATTTCAGTGTATAACTTGCTTAGATAGGTGGTTTTCATCAAATAAAGCTTAAGGAAGTGCTTGGAATCAGTCTAGGGGAGATGAGCAAAGAAATCAGCAAAAACAGAAGTAAAATAAAATATTTTCCAGAAGGGTAGCAGGCGCCCGCCTGGAGAGAGCAGGCGGTCGCGCACTAACAGACACCCGCGTGGAGACAGCAGGCGACCGCCTGTGGGCGAAATTTTAGAATCTGGATTTTATTAATTCTATTACAATTGGGCTTCTGTTAGCGCTGGTTCTCTTGGATTATTATATAAACCTTATGGGAAGACGTTTTCTTCATAGAGGAGATAATCAAGAGCGAAGGCAAGAAGATTGAGAAGACCGTTTTAGCACGCAATAACGAAGAAGAGGAAGCATACGTTTATCTTGTGATTCTTTTAATTCGTTGTAACAGTGGATGCTAGTTTTCTTTATGCTTTGAACCTTAATACTCTTGTGACGTACTTCATTATTTATTAATTATTTTTAATCTTTATATCATTGTGTTATTATCATGCTTTCATATGAACCCATGGTGACGATAAGTTCTATTATGGGTTAATCGTGATCATGGGATCCTAGCGGATTTACTATGGATTTCTTTAGTTAATTGTTTAATACCTTGGTATGTGGTGATTGTATGATATCTAGTATAGGTTGTGCTTATTCGTCTTATGTGTGTCGCGAACATGTAAGATAGCTTGTTAATCTCTTGTGAAACGACAGTGAATCTTGAGATTTAGAACTTGCCATGCTAGCATAGGTTCATATATTGTATGCATGATTAGTGGGTAACTCTAACCGTTTTACTTGCCCTGTGTAATCATCATGAATAACTTGTACTTAAATCGTTATGTTGTCAAATTATGTAGACATATAGGGTCTCAACATAATTGATGCCTATTCAACTTCTATCTTAATTGTGGATGCTTGGTAGAATGGTATTCGTACAACGAAAGTTGGCGTTTATCAGTTTCGTGTTGTTCGATTAATATCATCACCATTACATGGTCAGGGTAATAACAATAACTATTGAATGAAGTAGTAATGAAGTCAGGATCCCATGTGTGTTTAATATTGTTAATTTAAGTGTTTAATTCTCGTAGTTCATATTAGTTAACCAACCTTAATTGTAATTGTCTTGACATTGAAGAATAATCTTACATTGGTGAGTAAGTGTTAATTAGATATAATTACTCAGAGTCTCTGTGTGAACGAACTAGAAATTATTCTATATTACTTGTGAACGCGTATACTTGCGTGAATTATTTAGCGCATATTTTGTGCCTAACAGCCAGAGATGGATGGATCCTTTATATATGAAGTCCAGAACTGGGACTGGGTACCTTGATATGATGATGGGTCTATACAGGTGGGTATAGATCCGCACTATATCCTGACTAATCAACAGGGTATAGTGCATATGTTGGTTCTAGTGTCCATTCTAATTTATTATTGATCGCCAGTAACGACATTCTTTCTTGAAAAGTTTTATGATTACAAAACCGGACAAGATCTGATTCAAGAGATGAATCAGTGAATTGCTCATTACTTTTGATATATGATTGAGGGCTAATAAAGGCCAAGGTTTTATTCACTCAACTAATTTAAATAAATAAAGATGTTTATAAAATATTTAACGATTGTGTCCGGGAATTTCTTTTGATATTGATACCTGGACAGCAGTTATGTTACTTACTGGGCATTTTTGGCTCACACTTGCTTTGTGAACTCTTAATTCTTTCAGTTTCGAATGAGGATTAAAGTGAATTGCTCTTAATAGACAACAAAACTGAAGAAATCTCAGTTATGAGAAGTTGGAGATGTTAGAGTGAATAAGATAAGGGAAGTTAGTAAATACTTAATAGAATTGTATTTAGTTGATGTAAATTTTAGAAGGTTAGATTCTTGTTTTATACCATAACTTGTAAACGATCCGGAATTGAAGGGTTATCTGTATATTTGTTTTAATATACAGGGTTATATTGTTTAAAGTTATTTAATGACACCCAATCCTGACCTCGGATTTGGGGATGTTACACAATGAACTCACTGGTGAAGAGGGAGTTGGTGAGAGGTTTACCACAGATGGAATTATGTCAAGAAGGACTCTATAAAGCATATGAAAAAGGGAAGTCAAAGAAAGAATCACACTGAAGCAAGGAAATGACAAGCATAACTGAATCTCTTCAGTTAATTCATATGGATTTATTTGGTCCACTGAATGTGATATCACTATCAAGGAAGAGATATACTTTAGTGAGTCGATGACTACTCAAAGTACACATGGTGTTGTTCTTATAATCAAAGGATAAAGCAACACAGATAATTGTTGATCACATAAAGAAGATTGAGCTGGAAGCGAAACTACCTGTCAGAAAGATTAGATCAGACAATGGAACGGAATTCAAGAATGCATTTCTTAATGAATTCTACAAAGAAAAAGGTATTTTGAGGCAGTATTCAGCACCAAGAACTCCACAGCAAAATAGAGTAGTAGAAAGGAAGAATCGTACCTTGGTTAAAGCAGCAAGGACTATGCTAAGTGAATCAAGACTTCCTACCTACGTTTGGGCTGAAGCAGTCAACACAACGTGTTACAATCAGAATCGTACCCTGATTAATAAAGATCATAACAAGACTCCTTATGAGATCATGGATGACAAAAGACCAACACTGAAATACTTTCATGTGTTTGGAGCTAAATGTTTTGTGCTTAAAGAAGAAAATGAGCATTTGGGTAAGTTTGATGCTAAGCAAAAGAAGACATATTTCTTGGTTACTCTCTGGAATCTAAAACATACAGGGTTTATGTTATTGCTGATCAGAAGGTGATTGAAAGCCTTAATGTAATGTTCGACGGCATCAAATTGGCAGGCCTGCAAAGAGAAAATGATTACGAATCTCTGGAATTTGAGAATCTTTCAGATGATCCTATATATGAAAACGAACCTGAGATACCTAATGTACATGGAAATAATGATCCTGAAACGAGTGGTGGTGGTAGTAATGGTAATGCAGATCCCTACAAGAACCATTACACACCTATTAGAATCATCAAGTCATGGTGGTAGCAACCCAAGGGGAGCAGGAAGAGGATCTACAGTTCACACTCAACATAATACTGAACAGGGGGAAACATCAGGATTGTATCTGCCTAAACAAAGGGTGTTAAACATAGACCATCCTTTTGAGCTGATCATTGGTAATCCTGAAATGAGAGTGAGAATTAGATGTGCCACACAAAATGAATGTCACTTTTCAGGGTTTCTTTCAGAAATGGAACCTAAGAAAGTGGATGAGGCACTTGAATATCCAGATTTGGTTATTTCTATGCAAAAAGAACTCAATCAGTTTGAAAGGAAGAAGGTATGGAATCTGGTACCCCGACTAAAAGACAAGTCACTAATTGGCACCAAGTGGGTATTCAGAAACAAGTTAGATGAAGATGACATTGTAACGAGAAACATTGCCAGACTGGTAGTAAAAGGGTACTCTCAAGAAGAGGGAATAGATTATGATGAAACCTATGCTCTAATAGAAAGTCATGAGGCAATCAGGATGTTTCCGGAATTCGCAGCACATTCAGACTTTAAAGTTTATCAGCTGGATGTGAAGAGTGTATTTCTGAATGGGGAGTCAGAAGAAGAAGTGTATGTGGAACAACCTCCAGCTTTTGAAGATCTAAATCTGGTAGACTTTGTATACTTTCTATTCAAAGCTCTCTATGGTCTCTAGATGTGTTATAGATAAAACTCTGTTTCATAAAATGCTTAAAATTGATATGATATTAGTGCAAGTATATGCTGATGACATTATATTTGGTTCTACTAATGATGATCTTTGAAAGATATTTTTTAAGCTAATACAGAGTAAGTATGAAATGAGCACGATGGGAGAGTTGTACTACTTTCTTGGACTACAAGTGAGTCAAATGGAAGATGGAATATTCATTTGCCAATTCAAGTTTATCAGAAAACTTCTCAAGATGTACAATCTGGAATATTCAACTTCGACAAAAACTCTAATGCCAACAGCCTCTAAGCTTGATCAGGACAAAACCAGTAAGAAGTTGACATCACAAGCTATAGAGGTATGATAGGCTCATTATTATATCTTAAAGCAAGTAGACCAGATATTATATTTACAACATGTTTGTGTGCTAGATTTCAACCTGATCCCAAACAGTCTCATCTTATAGATGTTAAACGGAGTTTTAGGTATCTTAAGGGAACTTCAAATCTTGGAATTGGTAACCTAAAGGTACAGGTTTTGACCTTGTTGGCTATACAGATTCAGATTTTGTAGGTTGTAAGATTGATCGGAAAAGCACATCAAGAAGCTATCAGTTTCTTGAAAGAAGGTTGGTATTCTAGCATGGCAAGAAGCAACATTCAGTATTCACATCAACTGCTAAAGCTAAATACATAGTTGCTGGAAGCTGTTGTGCTCAAATCTTGTGGATGATGCACCAACTCCGGGATTATGATCTGTTGATGTCAAAGATTTTAATATTCCGCGACAACACTAGTGCCATAGCAATCTCCAACAACCCAGTTCAGCACTCGAGAATAAAGCATATTGATATCAGGTATCATTTTATAAGGGAGCATAACACAAATGGCACTGTGAAATTACATTTTGTACCCACAGAGGATCAAATTGCAGACATCTTCACAAAATCACTTAATGAAAACACTTTCTCTAAGCTGGTCAGTTAACTTGGGATGTTAAATCTTTCTAACTGAATTAATTAAAAATCAATTACCGTATTTTGTTTCGAATAAACTCACTTGTTAATTAATGTCAATATTTTTAGGACATGTGAATTTATTTGTCAATATTTATTTCTCGTAATTCAAATATTTGTGTGCTTGTATCTAATTGATAAATATTTAAGCACATTTATATTGTCAAAATATTTGAAAATAATTTAATCATTATTGATTAAATTGTGAGTAAAAATAATTCAGTATAATTTTGTTACATAAAATTATAATTTTATCTTGTCAATGATAATTATTGTAATTTTTATAATTAAAGTTGTGATTTATTGATTTTGGTGAACTTTAAATAATTTAATATTTAAAAAGGTTCACTGAAATTGAAATAGAAAAGTAGCATAATTTTGTCTCAAACAAATGTATAATATCATCAAATTAATGATAAGTATTGTATGAGTGTGAACAAAATTGTGATTTACTAATTCTGGTGAACTTTAAATAATTTGATATTTGAAAGAATTCACTGAAATTAATGATATTTCTAAAAAATTTCTATAGAAATAGAAATGCAATACTTAAATTTTTTTCAAGTAAAAATAACAGTTGGCGTAAGTGACCACAAGGCTACACTGTAGGCGCAACTGAAGTCAACACTTAGAAAGACTAAGTAGGCGCAAGTGCACAACACTTAGAAATTTTCTAAATCAAGTTGCCATGTAGGCGCAACTGGTAAACTTGGAATATTTCTCTAAGTAATCCAGTGCCCTGTAGGCGCACTAGACACTTAGAATTTATTTCCAATGACTGTAAGCTCCTTAGGTGCCTCTAGTCGCAAGTGGCAACATAGTTTTTTTTGTTCCCATTTACTACTCTAGTCGCAAGTGGACATATTTATATAATTTTCTAAGTTAACGAGCACTATATGCGCAACTCCCTCACTTGAAGATTTTTTTGTTGTGATATATATGTATATTTCCGGACTTTATCATTTTCACATATACACACAATCTCTGTAAAGGCGCAAGTGCGACTTAGATTCAATATTTCATTTGATCAAAACCCGAACTAGACTCTGCTAAAATTTGTAATTTTATAAATAATTGTTGCCCAGAACAACGGATATCTTTTGATCTCAATAACTCATGATTTCATCATGTTTTTAGATTAATAATTAATTACAGATATCCTATATCTAAGACTGTGTTTGGTTTAGAGTTAATTTTGATTAATTACATTCCAAGTCGAGTTACTTACTTTAGGGTTTGAGAGTTAATTTGTTCCTTTATTATTTTTGTGTGTTACATTTAGTGGATTTAAATTTTGGTGCACAATTCAATTTATTTTAAAATCAAAATTTTATTCTCATTTTTAATAGAATGGCGTATAATATTAAGATTCTAAAAACAAATTATGTTTCGATTATAGAACACGATCCAGTAAAAATGGTAATTTTAAAAAATGGATCCGTTTTCTGAATGAACATTCAATTGTGCGATATGCATTAACTACAATGTCAAGTTGAATGTTCAGCTTCTCAGATATATTCACACAATAGCTGAAGACAGATCAGACGACAATCAACTTGGTTTTTCTTTCTTAATTGGTGATGAAAAAATCATCGCCGATGATGATTTAAATGAACATCTTCAACTTCCTCGTGATCATTTTGATGAGATACCAAAAAAATGGGAACTGATGAGCTTCTTCAATGCCATAAACTGCATAATGGAAAATGACAACTATCATATATATTTCAACCAGAATCATTTACCGAAGGAATGGCATATATTTTTCAACATACTGTCGTATTGTCTGGCTCCAAGGATTAGTGGATTTCATGGGATGACTAAATTCAATCAAATCATTGGAGTAGTAAGAAGAATCTGTGCCAGAACAATCAGAAGAAAATGTTTATAGGCCAGACTTCTCAGGTATGAATGTATCTTCTCATAGTGGTACTTTTGAAGATTTTCCTGACTTAATTGACATTGATTCATTACACATGAATGACTTTCACACACAGATCCTTGAGGATCAAGTTAGTATTAGAGGAAGTGAGTTTGTTTTCTCCAAAATTCATAACCACCCTCTAGAACCTATAAAAGAATCTCAAAATCTCTTGACCAAATCCCTGGAGTATAAGGATCCACTGAGTAAAGAGGAAGAAACTGCACTAGTTGCAGCAAATAAGGAAGGTACAATGAGAGAATCCAAAGCTCTGTCTCCTCAGAAGCAAAAAAACTGAGATAATTATAATCCCCCTTGTATCTTTTCAAAAGGATACAATAGTTGAAAAGGCAATAAAACCGTTCCTAGATCTATCTTCTCAACAAAATGTGTCTATTAAAATTCGCCCGTTGGCCATGGAATTCTGTATAGAGTCAAATATTCTTTGAGATACCCAACCTCTTGAAGTTCTAAATGCGTCAATCATAAGAGAGGTATTTGGTTAGGACGAATTGACGGAAATAGAAAGTTCAACCACATTACGGTTAAAATATCATGTTCAAGTTCCTTTAATGGATCAACTTCCTTCGCAGGTGTTAGGAGAGAGTGTTGTAGTCGTTGCCACATAAAGCATAGCACTTACCTCCCCAAGACTAATAAACCTGAATGCATCTGCAAATAGGGGATCTAACATAGGTGCGTATCAGCAACCCATTGACCATGAATCAGATTCACCTGGTGTGCCTAAGGGGAAAATGTCTTCACCGACACTTGAGAACACTGTGGATCATATGACAAATATGACGGCCTCAGTGATTCTCTCGGAGATTCAAACTCTAGAGCAGTCATCTCAGGATGACATGCAACTTGTCTTATACAAGGAAAGGGATTTATGAACTCCCATTGCACCACTGCTGGCCTTCTTAAGGATGGCTCCAGTGTTTTCTGCAGGTACATCTGGAACTCATAGATTTGAGCGGAGTGTATCCGTGAGGACTAGTGAAACACGACACCCTAAATCGAGTGATAGAGTGTTGAATGAAACTCCACGAGAAACTAGTGAGACACCCACCATCCAAATTACACCTATTGACATGTCATAATACGTTACAAAAGCATATCTTGAAGAACATTTAACATTCAAAGATGAATACCTAAAAGAAAAACTGGCTCTGAAAGATCAATTTCTAAAGGCTGAACTGTCTGCCAGGGATCACCGGATTGCACGTCTTTCTGAACAACTGGAAGTTCAACAAGCATCTTTTGTAATCTTATGGGAATTCTTGGAACAATCACTCTCTCAAACAGGAAAGAGAAAGACAATCGTCAATATTGAGCAAAAGCTTTCAGTTAGCGAGCAAGCACCAATTCCTAAAACCACAAGAGTAGTTCTTGCCAGTACTGAGCCAAAGACCTCAGTCAGCAAGCAAGTATATATTCCAGAATCACCTATTCGGAATGCTTCTGACTTGATCTTGTCTACACAATCAACCCCAGCTCTGAAGGATAACACAACTGAGGGGGAGAAAAGGGTGAAAAAGGAAACGTAGTTGTTGCTGTAGAGTTAATTCAAGATACATATTAAGAAGCTGGCTCAGAATATAATGAGTTTAGTGATGAGATTGAAGAAGAGAGAGGTGAATAAAGAATAGATGAAAGGGAGTTAATTAAATCTAGAGCAAGTGAGAAGAGTTCCAAAACTCAGTGGAAGAAATCAATATCATAGAAAGATCTTCTGAGCCAAGTTTTAAAAGCTTAGAGGAATCTTCTATCAGGTGTAGATGCTCTGAGGCCCCTATTCACAGATCTAGAGGATGAAGAATTTGAAGAAGGGGAGATTGATGAAAGTGATGTTCCTCGAGGATTTGAGCCTTTGTTTGAAGAAATTGAGATAGAATCAAGCAAGAAGATCTCTAAAGATGAAGAGTATGAGGATGAAGATGCTTTCACGGATGATTTCTTGTTCTATGGAGTTACCGAAGAGTACAACTTATCATATCAAGTAATTCAAGATGAGATAACCAGATCAAGAGCAAGAGTCCAAACAGATGTTTAAAGAAACAAAGAAATAGAAGCTATAAAGTCATGCCTTCAAAGAACCATAAAAGGAAGCAAGTGGGAGGAAGTGAAAAGAAAAATGAACAAACCGGAAACCTATCTGAAGATAGACACTGATAACAGAAAGCTCTTAAATGTTGTGGAAAAATTCAGGGAATGCTTTGCGAATATTCATGTCTTCTTTTATGAGTTCAGTCAAATAATTACTGGTGTCACGGTGAATACTTTGAAGATGGATGGAGAATTTATGTTAATCATATTGACGGGAACCAAGTGAAAATATCTACCAGTGTGCTGAGGAAATTAAATATAGTTGAACTGTTTGTCCTAAATACGAAAATCCCATGGTTGAATTCACTGGAGAATGAATACTTCAAAAACAAGCTTCACAAGATGATGATGGATGTGTCTCCTCAAGCATTCCTTGAACCATTTGTGATCAAGAGGCTTGCAGATGGAAGAATGCAGAACATAACCTTATCTGATGAACATTTGAGACTCATTAGATATCTTCAACTCACTTTTCTTGAAATTCAACTTAGAAGCAAAAGAGCAAATCTGGAAGCTCCTGAAGTGAAAAGATCAGAAGCAGATCTTAAAGCTGCTGAAGCACTGTATGTTTATAGGTTGAATGATAAAATGATCAGAGATTCAGAGAAAGATATGAAGAAGCAGTACATATCATATCATGAGATGGTGTTTGTTAGTCGCTAAACACGCGCTAAAATTCATGAAAGAATAGGCGTTTGCAAGTAATATAGAATTATTTCTAGTTCATTCCCATAGGGACAGGCTTAGATTAACTTGTGATTTATGCACTTATGCAACAATGATATGGCTAATATTCAATGCTAAGATGAATAACAAATTGGGTTTTGATTATACTACGACTAACTATTGAGAATTATACTAAATAACATTAACTAAAGAGAGTAAAGAGAGTTGAATAATATATAACACAAACATGGGATTCTAACTTGATTAAGTACTTCATTCACTAGCCTTTTCATTCTTAACCTTAGCATGTAATGGTGATGACACTAATCAGATAACATGAAACTGATAAACGCCAACTTTCGTTGTACGAGTATCATACTACCAGACATCCACAAAAGATATAGAAGCTGATTAGACACAAATTATATTGAGACCCTATATGTCTATAGAATTTGATAACATAATGGTTTAAGGTACAAGTTATCTATCGTAATTACATAGGGAAAGTAAGATGGTTAAAATTACCTACGAATCATGCATAACAATAACACATGAACCTATGCTAGCATGGCAAGTTCTAAAAAACTAACTAAAGAAATCCATAAATACTAGGTTATCATTCAATCACCACACACTAAGGCATCGAAAATTAACACATTATCTTATAAGTTCGCGATGCTCACAAGACGTATAAGCACAACCAATACTAGGTTATCATTCAATCACCACACACTAAGGCATTGAAAAAACTAACTAAAGAAATCCATAAATAAATCTGCTAGAACCCCATGAGAACGATTAGCCCATAATCGGACTCATCATCAACGTGGGTTCCGATGAAAGCATGGTATAAAAAATGTAATCCTTATACTTAATAAAACCAAGTACGAAACACAAGTAAAGGTTTAAGAATAAGAAAACTAACATCCAACGTTACAACTTAAAACAAAGAATCACAAGAATAAACTAGATCTTCTTCGCATTGGTTGAATTGTGCTCTCCGGTCTTCTTTACTCCTTTTCCTTAGCTTTTGTACGTCTCTCCTTGAAAAACGTCTTTATTTATGTATATATATGCTGTAGAATTGACCAGGGCTTCAAACTCTCAAAATCCTAATAGAAACAGAATTCTGCTACCCTGACCTGGCGCGACCGTGCGCTTGACCAGCGCGGGTGCACCGTCCTCCTAAATAAAATTCTGAATTCTTTTCTTCTTCTTGCTGATTTGAGCCGGTCTTTTCACGAGCCTTTATTCCAACACCATCCAAACACCAAATTAGCATTATAACCTTGCTAATTTACCTGATTACCTGAAAAATGCCTGCAATGCAAAAACACCACAAAAACACGTAAAAACACCAACACCTTGAGTACAAATACATCAATTAAAAGCTTTACGGAGCGTAATAAAGTGTCATAAATGCCACTCAACATACCCCCAAACTTGAAT
Organism: Apium graveolens; assembly: GCF_009905375.1. Taxonomy (NCBI): domain Eukaryota; kingdom Viridiplantae; phylum Streptophyta; class Magnoliopsida; order Apiales; family Apiaceae; genus Apium; species Apium graveolens. The sequence continues at coordinate 159,430,714 of NC_133649.1, read as the reverse complement.
CAATGCTTGTCATCAAGCATAAACAGTCTCAAAGAACAAGAAATAAAAATGCATGAATGTAACTAAATGAATGCAACGATCCCCAATAGAATAACTAAACGAATCAACAAGCAACATCTCAACAAATACAGTTATTCGCATAAAAATCAATCAAACCTCACAAATCAACCTACAAACTAGAGATGTGTGTGTGTGTAACTGCTTACAGATATACTATCGCAACTAGATCAATAATCATGACTCACTACTCATCAAAGCATTCGCAAGGTTATAAATAGAATAAAAGCTAGACTTAAAATAACTTATAACACTTCAATTCTTATTTTGGAGTTTTATATGGATTCATGCTTTTATTCACAATAAAACAACAAGTATGCTTACTTGATTGTACAATGAGTGAGGCCCACAAAAGACTTATACAATAGTACCCATATTGCGAGCGTTAGGTTAGCGGATCACAGACTATAAAAGCCTTAGGTAATTGGGCACAAAGTCCCCTAAAAACTTAATAACTCGAGTACTAAAGAGCCCACTTGTAACGACCGGGAAATTTACGTTGTATTATATCATATTTATAATAAAATATGTGTATTAATATGTCATTTATATGTTATTAAATGTGTTGAGTCATTAAATCCTAACTGCTACGTGTTACGTGTTATCTGTTTTGATCGAAACGTGTTTTGGATATGTATTGAGTGTTTTATTGTAAGTTATATATTTTATATCAAAACCGGTACAGCTCAAAACCATGTTTTAAAAGCCCGTATTTCAAACAAAATCATTGGCCCTATTTTGCCAAAAATGCCCTATACCACGAAAAACGACTTTTCCGGACCCCTCCGGGTACCAAAAACCCTATAAAAATCACATTTTTATTTTTATAAGATCATGAAATTATCATATATCATTTTTCTTTACATTTTTGTAATATTCACAATTTTTGGGAATTTTTGACATTAATTTTGAATTTATTAAATATTTAAAAATTCAATATTAATACCCAAAAATTATAAAAATTGGGGCCAAATATTTTTATTAGGAGTGTAATTAGCCCCTTAATTTTATTTAGGGATATTATTTTACATAGTATAAATAGCTGATTTTTCAGTAATTAATTATTAGTTAATTATAAAAAACTCAGAAAATAAACAGAAAATTAAGAAAAGGGGGATTAGGGTTTGTTGGTGAAGAACAGGGCAGAAATTCAAGCAAGGATTTGAAGGTGATTCTGTTAAACAAATCGGACATGTAAGTATCCGTTTTGAAGCCTGTGATTCGTAGTTTTCGATAATGTAATCAATTTTGCTGTTGGATTTCTTGATTTTTAATTCGTAATTTCGAGTTTAGTTCTTGAATTCGGGTTTTACAAATCGTTAGTTGTTTGATGTTATTATTGTTGGGGATGATTAGATCGTCAAAAACCGAGTTGATTAACCCCGGTTTCGACTGTTGTTGCTTCGGGTTTTGTCTCGCCGGAAAGCGGCATCGCCGCCGCTGTTCTAGGTTCTGCCGGCGTCGGGCTCGTCGAGGACGAAGGGGAAACAGCAGAGGGACATCGTCTGTGTTGCTGTGCATCAGGAACGAGGAAGAATCGGACTGGAATCACGGCGTTCGACCATGTTTTCTCGCCGGAACGATCACCGGCGGCGGAGCCGCGGTGATGTTCTTCGTGACCCGATAACCCGGAGTGGACCCAATTTGCAACCCGATTTCGACCCGGGATTGATCCATGAAAACCATAACCCTGTTTCTGTGTTGTGTTTATGATATTTTAATATTTATTCTATTTTCTAAAAATCAGGAAATTAGTTTTAGCAATTCTAAAAATTAAATAAAAATTAGTTTAAATTCTGAAAAAAAATCTTATAATTAATTTCTAAATTATTTTATTAAATTATAAATTTGAATTTAATTATTTAATTAATTATTTAATTATTTATCTAATTATTTATTAGTTATCTAATTAATTAATAATTAGGTAATTAATTAATAATTAGGTAATTAATTAATAAATACGAATTAAAAATAATTAAATAATATGAATAATAATTCGATAATTAGTTAATATTACGAGTAGTGATTCGATAATGAGAATTATTATTCGAGCAATAATTATTCGAAGAATGTCGTAATAATTAGTCGTATCGTATAATTAAATACCGATAATCGATTGAATCGTATAAATTGTAATAATTATCGTAATAATTCAATAAATATACGAGAAAGGTGAATGATTCGTATTTATACGAGTAATTGATTGTTGAGTTGGATTATGATTCGAATAATGACTCAATTATTTTATAATTAACGTACCAGTTAATGATATCGATTATTTATTTATAAATAATCGATCTAATCGAATAAATAACGATGAGTTGTAAATATTTGTAATAAATTGTGATTAATCCTAATAATTTGGGATTAATTATTTTAAATTATTAAATAAATATTTATTAATTATTTATTAGATATTTATTTATTAAATATTTTAAAAGTGATTAATTATTTCGATAATTAGTCACATAATTTTCAATAAATCATAACTTATTCATTTTAACTCCAAAAATTATAAAAAAAATATTTTTGACTTTGATTTTCTTAAATAATTATTTAAAAATTATTTTTGGATTTAAAAATTTGCAATAATTATTTATATTGAATAATAAATTGAAATTATCAGTGTTTAATTGATAATAATTCAACCGTTAGTCTAATTGGAGCGAAACGAAAGCCTGTTGACTCTGAAAAATGAATTCTTTTCACTAAAAATAATATGAAGACCTAATTTCTTCTCTAAATTAGTTGACTTTATTGATTGCTTTATTATCAGTAGAAATACGTGCCGAGACGAGTTCGAAAAATTCTGGAAAAATGGGAACTGAAGTAAAAGGTGATCAATGGAGTAATCAGCGAGTCGATTTTGATTCTAAAAATTATTTTAACTATAAAAAAGATTATGTGCTTATGTGCTTATGTGTATTATGTGGTTAATCGAGTCTTACTTGCTTATATGTAATATTCGAGTCGGTTATAAGCGTATGGGTAGATAGTAGAAACAAAAATGAAGTTGATTTAAGGTGCAACCGAAGTACAAAATGAATTAACCAGTCTATTTTGCTAACAAAAACTAAGCCAGCAAGGCAGGTCAAGTAGGGGATAGACGGAAGTGATTTAATTGCAGTAATTCGCACAGAAGGCAAGTTTCTCCTCTATTCTATTTTTCAGAATAGTGATATTCTCTTCAGATTATTATTACAATTGCACTCTTTTAATTCTCTTGTTCATATTTCATTTCATTTCTTGATTTATTCTTTTCATTTGAATTCATTATTCATATTCCAATTATTATTCACAATTATTGATATATTCTAGTGATTGGAATATATCAAAGTATACCGATGGTTCCGGTTGCTATTCCAGGGACTGAATAACACTACTTTTGGGGATTAAGTTTACTTAATCCTAAGGACCGGGACATAACCGGATCCTTGAGATGGGCCGTAGTGCCTGGGTGCCCGACGGGATCTATATAGTGAGATATAGATCTGCACTGTATCCTGGCTGATCAGCAGGGTATAGCTGCGAACTTGAGTCCAGTTTAGTTCGTTCGCATTCGCCAGTAATGGCCTTCTTTTTATTCTTATGAGGTTATATCTTTGCAGATTAACCTGGGTTACGGATTCAGTTATATTGCTTTAACATTGTGTATATTTTATAGACTTGTTGAGCAAATTTTTGGCAGACCCCTTTTTTTATTATTCACCTTATTGTTTCAGTTAAGAAGGAATATGAAACCCGTCAGGACACGAGTGGTAAAGAAGCGGGTCAAGCCTCGGGATCCTCTTATACCCAATGTGTTGATCCCAATCCAGGAAGAAAGCTTTGAGTTGCCCGAGCAGGTGGAGTGTTGTTAGATAGTATGTGTGTTTGAATAAAAGCTGAACTTAGTTTAAAATGAGTTAGACAATGGTTTGTAATAAAGAAAGTTTGTGAGATTTTAAATGTTGGTTTGTAATAAAAGTAGTTAGTGGTTCTTGTTTTCATACTTCAACCTAAAAAGGTCCTGGTAGTGATTAAGGGGTTTAGTTTCAGTTCTTTATTATTTATTAATAAGCTTGTGTAGGTTTGGTGATTAGCTCGTAACCCCCAGACTTATACCCCGGGTCTGGAGGGCGTTACAGTTTGGCATCAGAACTGTAGGTTGGTCCCTGAAAACAAGAACATTAGGATTAAGATAGGATAGAGAGATCACATAAGATAGGGATAGTCATATTAGGAAGAATAGTGTTAGGATTTAGGTCAGATTAGAGTAGGGAAGTATAAATCTTAGAATTATTTAGTGACCTTTTCTTTTCTTTGGTATATTATTAGATGGCTTCTTCGTCAGAGCGGACTGAGTCAGACCCAGTACTAGCCCCAACATCAGTGCAGATTTTTCCTCCATTGCCACCACCTCCACCATTGCCACCCGGACCGGCACCAGAGATACCACCTCCACTAGAGGTACCAGACTTTGTTGATTATTTCCCTTATTTTAAGCCAGAAATGCCTGACTTTCAACCTTTGGAGTTTCCGATGTTTGATGTTCCTGATATGATTGATCTTCCATATTGGGAGGACTTAGAGCCGCAGATTCCAGTACCGCAGCCTGAGATTCCAGATATTCCACAGATGGAGCCAGAGGCAGAGCCACCAGTGTATGCACCTATGGAGCAGTCAGTCTTATTTCCTGCCCCTTTAGCTATTTATGCCCCTGTTCCCGGGGTATATCAGTTTCCACAGCAGGAGTTCATGGATGAGATATTAGTCGATGGGCCGTTACCTTCTCGAGGTTCTAGCACGGATCTTCGTGAGCATCATACAGTTACTTATCAGCATTTTCAGGCGGAGAGAGAGGAGAGGGTTCGATGGCAGAACCAGTGTAGAGAGATCCTTGGATTGTTTGAGACGCAGGCGGATGGTCCCGTCCGAGCATTACGACCAGATTATATACTGAGGGAGAGGTTACGTCAGATTTACCGAGTTAGTTCTCAGCAGCTTATGGATCTGAGACAGCAGGATATTAGTGCAGAGACAGCATATCGTAGAGCATTGGGACTTACCGAGGCAGTGCTAGAGGCATTGCAGGAGGAGTTGAGTCACGTGCCACCAGGGTTCTGAGTCAGGGACAGTTGAGACAGTGACTTTAGAGTATAGATATATATAGAGGCAGCATAGTATAACCTAGTGAGTAGTGTGTATGTGTGTACTAGTAGTTTAACCTGTAGTAAGATTTTGACCTGTAGTAGTAGTATGACTTGTAGCCCGATGACTTCCAGCGGAGCGAGACTTTTTGTATCAAGCATTTACACCTAAGGCTGGTGTCATATATATATAAACTGAACTTTTCAAATTTCTTTTATTTAAATTTCAGTCTTTACAGTTTTACAGCATTTACTTTCACTTTATTGCTTTACAGTCTTCCATACTACAATTCCTGTTGAAAAAAAAAATGAATGAACAGGACAACCATGTTATTTAACTGCTTACATTTCTAGTTTTTATATTCAGCAACTGTTTTCTTTATATAAATCATGTTATTAATGCCGGATCAATTGTTTTCTTATATATTGTCAATTGTTTATTAAACTGTTAAATAAATATCACATGTTTTATTATCAGAAGAAGATGACACCAAAAAGAAAGACTAGGGCTGAGACCTCTAACAACAATTCTGAAGGCCAGACTAATGAGACCATGAACCAAATGTTCCATCTGATGCAACAACAGATGGTAATGATGCAGCAGCAGATGCAGCATCAGCAACAACAGATACAACAACAAATATTACAACAGCCACCTCGTCATGAGCCTCAACCTGTTGTTACTTTTAAGCAGTTTCAGTCAGTTAAACCTTCAGAATTTGATGGATCTACTGATCCTATTAAAGCTACCACCTGGTTAAAAGAAATAGAGAAAGCTTTTGTACTAGTGAAGGTAGGTGAGGACCAGAAGACTGATTTTGCTAGTTACTTGTTGAAGGGAGAGGCAAATTATTGGTGGAAATCTAAAAAGGCTTTAGAGGGTGAAGATGTTATCACTTGGGATAGATTTAAAGAGTTATTTTTAGAGAAGCATTTTCCTCGCTACGTAAGGAATCAGATGCAGATAAAGTTTTTAGAGCTGAAGCAGGGAAGTATGTCTGTAACAGAATATGAAGCCAAATTCAATAAATTGGCTAGGTTTGTTCCGGAACAGTGGACACTGAAGAGAAACGAGTGCAGAGATTTCAAGAGGGATTACGACCATGGATACGTGGACAAGTTGCAGTTTTTGAATTAACAACATATACCTCTATAGTCCAGAAAGCTTTAATCATCGAAGGGGAAAGTGAAAGATCTCAATGAGACAGAGGACAGGGAAGTTTCCAAGACCGTTCCAGCAGGAAGCCGGGATTTCAAGCCCGAGAAAATCTGAAGTTCAAAAGGATAGGACAGGGTACATAAAAAGCAGGTAATCATTTCCAAGTCTCCAACCAGCAGGGAATTGTTAAGGTTCCAGTGCCATATTACAAAACTTGTGGACGCAAGCATACCGGCGTATGTATTAAAGCATATGTTACATGTTTTAAATGCAAGCAGAAAGGGCACTACTCTAACGAATGTCCAACAGGAAAAATAGCAGAAATCACTTGCTATCAATGCGGAAAGAAAGGGCATATCGCTAGGAATTGTAAAGGACCAGCAATGGCAGCCAGTATTCCGAAAGTATTGGCATTACCTCCGCCACCACCGCCGAATCAACCCAGAGCAAAGACTTTTAACATGACCATGAAAGAAGCAGTGCAGAGTCCAAGTGTGATTGCAGGTACGCTTTTGGTGAACTCCGTAGATTCAAAAGTATTAATTGATTCTGGAGCTACTCGTTCATTTATTTCTGAAGAATTTCTTGATAAGTTACATTGCAAAATTGAATGGTTGGGCGAGACGTTAATTATAAAATTAGCGAATGATGACCAAGTTCCAGTAGATCGAGTGTGTCATGCGTGTGATGTAGAAGTAGCCGGACATTATTTTTCTGTAGACTTAATTCCTTTTAAGCTAAGAAAATTCGATGTGATTTTGGGAATGGATTGGTTAGCATGTCATAAAGCTCAGATAGATTGCGCGAATAAGAAAGTTGAATTGCGAACTGCGGTAAATGCAACGGTAATATTTAAGGGCGAAAAGCAGCAGAATAAATTTCTCACTGTAGTGCAGACTAAACGATTGCTTCGACAAGGATGTGAGGCGTACATAGCTTACGTGTTAGATACTAAAAAAGGAAGTCCTCGAATAGAAGACATTCCAGTTGTATGTGAATTTCCGGACGTCTTTTCAGACGAGCTTTTAGGGTTACCGCCAGATCAAGAAATCGAGTTCACGATTGATCTAGCACCAGGTACATAACCGGTTTCGAAAGCTCCGTATCGAATGGCTCCAGTTGAGATGAAGGAATTGTCAACGTAATTGCAAGATCTTCTAGACTGAGGCATTATACGACCTAGTGTATCCCCATGGGGTGCACCAGTGTTATTTGTGAAGAAGAAGAATGGCAGCATGCGATTATACATCGACTATAGGGAATTGAATAAGCTCACTATCAAAAACAAGTATCCTTTACCGAGAATCGACGATTTGTTCGACCAGCTAAAAGGAGCTGCTTGGTTTTCGAAGATAGATTTACGCTCAGATTATCATCAATTGAAGATTAAAGCTGAAGATATTCCCAAAACTGCGTTTCGTACGAGATATGGGCATTACGAGTTTTTGGTAATGGCATTCGGTTTGACAAACGCGCCAGCAGCATTCATGGATTTAATGAACAGGGTATTCAAGAAATATTTGGATAAATTCGTTATTGTATTCATTGATGACATCTTGATTTACTACAAGACAGAAGGAGAGCATGCGGAACACTTAAGAATAGCTTTAGAAATTCTGAGGAAAGAGCAACTATATGCAAAATTCTCAAAATGTGAATTCTGGTTAAGGGAAGTACAATTTCTACGGCATATCATCAGTATAGTAGGCATCCAAGTTGATCCAGCAAAGATTGAAGTTGTGTTGAATTGGGAAAGACCAAAGACGCCGACAGAAGTTCGAAGTTTCTTGGGATTGGCAGGATATTATCGAAGGTTTGTCAAAGATTTTGCGAAAATAGCAACGTCGCTGACTAAGTTAACTCGAAAAGGTGAAAAGTTTGAATGGAATGATAAATGTGAAGAAAGTTTTCAAGAGTTGAAGAATCGGTTGGTGACCGCACCAGTACTGGTATTGCCAGACGAGCAAGGAAATTTCGTCATTTATAGGGACGCTTCGTATCGCGGGCTAGGATGTGTATTGATGCAACACGGTAACGGTATTGCATATGCTTCGAGACAACTTAAACCCCATGAGTAGAGATATCCTACGCATGATCTGGAATTGGCAGCGATCGTATTTGCATTGAAGCTTTGGAGACATTATCTCTACGGTGAAAAATGCGAAATCTACACGGATCATAAAAGTCTGAAGTATATCTTTACGCAAAAGGAACTGAACATGCGAAAGATTACGATGTTACAATCAGTTATCATCCAGGAAAAGCAAATGTTGTAGCGGATGCATTGAGCAGAAAAGAAAGATTGAATTGTTTGATATCATGTGAAGAATTGGCCAAGGAATTCGATAAATTAGAAATTGAGATTCGCATTCCCAATGAATCTGCAGGAACTATCTACGCTATGACTTTCTAACCGGAGATGCTAGAAAAGATTCACCGTTGTCAAGTTGAAGTGATGAGTCAAGATGACGACTTAACGGGAGAAGAGATCACAACTCAGAAAGATAATGAAGGAATTACGCTTTGTATCGAGAATCTGGATCCCTAACATGGCAGAATTAAAAGAAGAAATAATGCGAGATGCGCACAATTCGAAGTATTCCATTCATCCAGGAAGCACAAAAATGTATCGCGATCTGAAGGAAAACTTTTGGTGGCCGAATATGAAGAAGGAAATAGCAGAATGGGTGAGTAAATGCTACACATGCCAGCGAGTTAAAGCAAAACATCAACGTCTGAGCGGCTTATTACAACCGTTAGACATTCCAAAATGGAAATGGGAACATCTAGCGATGGATTTTGTAGTAAGACTGCCAAGGACTAAGGAAAATCATGATGCGATATGGGTAATTATTGACAGACTCACGAAATCGGCACATTTTCTACCAATTAATAAAAGATTTTCACTCGACAAATTAGTGCACATGTATCTCAAAGAAATTATAATGCGACATGGAGTTCCAATATCTATCGTGTCTGATCGAGATCCTCGTTTCAACTCAAGATTGTGGAGATAATTTCAAGAATGCCTTGGAACAAAATTAAATATGAGTACCGCTTATCATCCGCAAACCGACGGGCAAAGTGAAAGAATTATTCAAACGATTGAAGACATGCTACGAGTTTGTGCGATCAATTTTGAAGGCAGTTGGGATTAGCAACTACCCCTAGTGGAATTTTCTTATAATAACAGCTATCACGCCAGCATTGGAATGCCACCGTATGAAGCACTATATGGGAGAAAATGCAGATCACCAGTGCACTGGGATGAAGTTGGAGAACGTAAAATTTTGGGTCCAGAATTAATTCAGCAAACGAAAGAAAAGATTGAACTTATTCGGAAACGACTCGATGCAGCGCAAAACAGGCAACGCAAATATGCAGACCAAGCAAGGAAGGATATGGACTATCAGGAAGGAGAATACGTATTACTCAAAATATCGCCATGGAAAGGATTGACTAGATTTGGCAATAAGGGTAAATTGAAACCACGATATGTCGGACCATTTAAAATTTTGAAGAGAGTAGGAAAGCTTGCATACGAATTAGTGTTACCGCCTCATATGCAACACATTCACAATGTGTTTCACATGTTGATGCTTAAGCGATATAATACTGATTCTAGGCATGTAATAGAGTATGAACCAATAGATATCCAACCAGATTTGTCTTTTGTAGAGTAGCCGGTAAGAATTTTAGATCGGCGAGAGAAAGTGTTGAGAAATAAGTCTGTATATTTAGTGCGAGTGTTGTGGAGAAACCCAGTGGTTGAAGAATCAACCTAGGAGCTTGAAAGTGAAATGTTAGAAAAATACCCTCATTTGTTTTCGTAGAAGATTCTGAGGACAGAATCCTATTAAGGGGGGAGAATGTAACGACCGGGAAATTTACGTTGCATTATGTCATATTTATAATAAAATATGTGTATTAATATGTCATTTATATGTGATTAAATGTGTTGAGTCATTAAACCCTAACTGCTACGTGTTACGTGTTATCTGTTTTGATCCAAACGTGTTTTGGATATTTATTGAGTGTTTTATTGTAAGTTATATATTTTATATCAAAACCTGTACAGCTCAAAACCATGTTTTAAAAGCCCGTATTTCAAACAAAATCATTGGCCCTATTTTGCCAAAAATGCCCTATACCATATCGCTATTCTGAACCCCTAGACGTTTTACAAATTTACCTTTTTCGCGAAAAAAGACTTTTCCGGACCCCTTCGGGTACCAAAAACCCCACAAAAATCACATTTTTATTTTTATATGATCATGAAATTATCATATATCATTTTTCTTTGCATTTTTGTAATATTCACAATTTTTGGGAATTTTTGACATTAATTTTGTATTTATTAAATATTTAAAAATTCAATATTAATACCCAAAAATTATAAAAATTGGGGCCAAATATTTTTATTAGGAGTGTAATTAGCCCCTTAATTTTATTTAGGGGTATTATTTTATATAGTATAAATAGCTAATTTTTTCAGTAATTAATTATTAATTAATTATAAAAAAATCAGAAAATAAACAGAAAATTAAGAAAAGGGGGATTAGGGTTTATTGGTGAAGAACAGGGCAGAAATTTAAGCAAGGATTTGAAGGTGATTCTGTTAACCAAATCGGACATGTAAGTATCCGTTTTTAAGCCTGCGATTCGTAGTTTTCGATTATGTAATCAATTTTGCTATTGGATTTCTTGATTTTTAATTCGTAATTTCGAGTTTAGTTCTTGAATTCGGGTTTTACAAATCGTTAGTTGTTTGATGTTATTGTTGTTGGGGATGATTAGATCGTCAAAAACCGAGTTGATTAACCCCGGTTTCGACTGTTGTTGCTTCGGGTTTTGTCTCGCCGGAAAGCGGCATCACCGCCGCTGTTCTAGGTTCTGCCGGCGTCGGGCTCGTCGAGGACGAAGGGGAAACAGCAGAGGGACATCGTCTGTGTTGTTGTGCATCAGGAACGAGGAAGAATCGGACTGGAATCACGACGTTTGGCCGTGTTTTCTCGCCGGAACGATCACCGGCGGCGGAGCCGCGGTGATGTTCTTCGTGACCCGATAACCCGGAGTCGACCCGGTTTGCAACTCGGTTTCGACTCCGGATTGGTCCATGAAAACCCTAACCCTGTTTCTGTGTTGTGTTTTTGATATTTTAATATTTATTCTATTTTCTAAAAATCAGGAAATTAGTTTTAGCAATTCTAAAAATTAAATAAAAATTAGTTTAAATTCTGAAAAAAATCTTATAATTAATTTCTAAATTATTTATTAAATTTTAAATTTGAATTTAATTATTTAATTAATTATTTAATTATTTATCTAATTATTTATTAGTTATCTAATTAATTAATTGTTAGGTCACACACACTGTAGAGGGGGTGAATACAGTGTAAAGTACAATCTAATCGAACTTTAATATCTCAAGTAACAGAAAACAAACTTTATTGAAACAATAAACTCTATTACAGTATGGAACTGTTACCTCTCAGTGATGAACAAATATCACGAGAGCTGCTAGGGTTACTACGAATAATCTTCTCGAATATGATAACACTTATAGTTTAAACCCTATATCTGTGTTTATATACTACACAGTTACAAGATAATCGCTAATTGATATGGAATATAATTCTGCTTCTTAAAATATATCAATCAAATATCTTTTCTTCCAAGTATTCTATTCTTTATAGAATTTCTTCTTCATGCGTATCTCTTCTTATGTTTATCTCGATCTTTTTTCCTTTAATTAGCTACTGGCCTTATCTGAACGTCCTTCAGCACTTAAGTTCTGATATCCATCTTCTGATGATTATCTCCTGATAATAAAAGTACTGATATCCTTAAGTCCTGACTTCCAGTAAGTACTGATTTATCCTGTTTAAGTAAGATCTGAAAACTAAACATAAATCATATTAGCCATGACATTATCAAATATATCTAACAATCTCCCCCAACTTGTAAATTAGCATAATATACAAGTTTAACAGATATTTGATGATGTCAAAAACATTAAGTACAAATGCATGAGAATTAGACTAGATAACTACAATTTACAGTCCTTAAAGCTTTACCAACATTTAACTTCTGATAACAGCTTCAGTCTGTACAAATATCAGAATTTAATCAGTTGTAGATCTTGACTTGGCTTCATCTTCTGATCTCTCTGATATCAGGAGTTGTTCTGAGATAGTTCTTCAACAAACATCTCTCAGCACATCTAAGTTCATCAATCATCCTCCTTTTAGCATCTTTAAGTTCTGCACTATCTTCACCAATTTGAAAGATTGCAGCCCTGAGATCATTAATCTTTGCTTTTCTTATATCCTGATCTAGTCTGATCAAATAAGCTTTATCAGACTCAAGATTGAATTCCACAGCCTTGTAACCCAGAAAGGTAGTTATAATTTTAGCAGTGTTGGGCTTCATTTCAACTATATCACCCTTGTGATCTCTGTACTTTGGAACATATGTGCTGTCAGACTTAACAGAATAAAGCCTTTTCTATCTCTGAATCTGATCCTTCAAATAGTTTGCCGCACTTCCTGTTAATCTGTCATCCACTTGAAGTAAGAATAGTACATGCTCCAATTCTCCAAAATACTTCAATGGAATGGCATTTTGCCTTATATGATAAACCCTACCATCTGTCATGAAGTACAACAAGATGTGTTCTTTCAAGTAGGTATGGTAAACCATTTGTACAGATTCCAGTTGATTCAATCTCTCAGGAGTTGCTCCAATACCTGGTTCACTCAAGGAAGTTGGATCATTGATAGTGTTCTGTATTCTTCTTTCATCAGCACTTCCCAATCCAGTTTTATCTCTTGCTTCCTTTCCATTAACTACTCTTGCTTCAAAACCACTTGCAGCAGTCTTCAAAGGTTGAGTCTGTTTTGCTTTAGTGAATCCTGGTAGGAGTGTCTTTGATCTATCTTCTGATATCAAGTTAACTTGAGCTATGTCAGAGGTTTCTTGCTTCTTTGGAATATAAGAACTTACTGTCTCTTGACTCTGAACAACTTGAGCCATGTCAGACGTTGTTTTAAGAACTTTTCTTGAAGTTAGAGCAAGATCATCCTTTTCATCAGTGATTTCTTCATTCTCAGGAGGCACATAAACCTTGATAGGTTCACCAACCTTTTCTTTACCCTTGGATCTTGGATCTATCTGCGGTTGTGATTTAGCCAATGTTGCTTCAGTATTTGTCCTTTCTTTTATCACAATGCCTTTGAGTTTTGGAAGTGTCTTTTTACCAGAAACTTCAGATTTAGATGTGACTTTTTCTGATTTAAGTCTGGCTTCTTCTTCCATTAAACTCTCCAAGTCCATTCCTGGATTTTCCTGAAGAAATAACTGTCTTGACATTTCTTCATCAAGATCTAAAAGTTCATCAGAACTTATCCTTTTACCAGTAGCAGAACTGATTCTTTTCCCAGTATCAGAACTTGTCCTGTAACTTGTGATTTCAGCTTTTCTTGATGAGAAACCTCTACCTTGACTATGACCTCTACCCATTCCAGAGTTTCCTTGATCATCCTTTTCATCATCCTTCCCTTTCAGTGTCTTGCCAGTCTTGCATTTGGACTTAATTACTTTCTCCCCCTTTTTGGCATCAGCAGGTAGGAGAAGAGAGACAAGCAATTCCACTGAAGCTTGGATTTCAGTAAGTTGAGATTGCTGAGAAGCTTGATTTTTCAGAATATCATCAATCTGAGCTTGTTGTTTCTCTTGAGTCATCTCAATATAAGCAATCCTGTCAAAGGTAGGTTGGAAGAACTTTTTCTTGTCAATTTTCTGAATTTGGTCCTGTTTGATGAATTCTTCCTGAATCTTGTGTAGCTCTGCATGAGTAGTTGAATGGAGACCTTGTAGATGTTTAGTACTCAATGCAGTGACTCTAAGATGGGTTTTGAAATCATCAGAAATTAACATTTCATCAGCTTTTGTCAAGTGCTCAGCAAGATGCTTTGCAGTTGGAACACAGGAAACTGAGTTCCATTCCTTAGTCCACTCCTGTCCTGCAGGAGTTTCACTCCAAGGCACTGGTGCTTCTCTGGTAACAAACTTCTTAACAAGTTCAGATTTAAGAATAGTTTGTTGAGGAGCATGTCCTGAAGGACCTGCTTCATCAGCATCTACATTTGGAGCAGCATCACCAGTATCTCCAGCATTTGTAGCATCATAACTTACAGAATCAGTATCTTCTGATAAAACAACAGTGTGAGTAGCAATGGAGGCTTCAGCATCCTCTAAGTGCTGATCTGGTTCTAAGTTCTGATCAACAGCCATATCCTGATGCTCACCTAAATTCTGATCATCAGCATCTAGATGCAGAGAAGGTGTAGTAGATAACTCTGGATTTTGAACAGCATCAGTAACAGGTGTTGTTGATGGATTAGTTGTTGTTGGAGCTTCTAGGAGAATTACGCCAGGCACAACCAAGTTCTGAACATCAATTTCAATACTGGTGCCTGTAGTAACAGGAGAGACAGACTTTTGAACAGGAAACATAGATGGTGTGTTGGCCTGTTCAGGAACAGCCTCCTGAGATGGAGTTGATGAAGAAGAAGTGACTTTAGCAAATTCCTTTTCTTGTGAGATCAGAGATTCCTGATCTCCTTCCTTAGCTGCTGCTTCTTCATCTGAAACTGGCCTTTTTGCCCTCTGTTTCTTGTATCTCTTTGTAGATATGGATTCCTTGGGAGTTTCAGGAACAGTCATTCTTCTAAGCCTCTTGAGAAGCCTAGATCCCCCAATTTCAGAATCCTTCTGAGAAGTCACTGTCTCAGCTTCTTGGACAACAGGTTCTGATGTAGAAACCTGTTCCTCACTATCAGACTCATCTCTCAAAGAAATCCTCCTTCTCTTTTGAGGTGTTTGAGGAACAATTTTTGTCCTCTTAGGTTTGGAAGATGAAGGCTTCACAGTAGGTGCTGAGGATGAGGGTTAAACTGTCTGTGAAGTGGAGAGATAGGATTTGATATATTTCCTAAGGGTTGGTTGAGTACTATGGGTGGTATGTTCTAATGGTTGTTGTGGTGTTTGGGAGGTGTTTGTTGGTTGGACATCAGGATAAACAGATCTATAGGAATCAGGATCAGCATTTACTAAGATCTGTTTCACAGACTGAGGAATCTGTAAAGGTCTAACCACTGGTTTCTTAGTGTCAGCATTTACCAGGTCATTAAAGTAACGTTTGGCAACTTCAAAAGGTGAAGTTAAGGTACTGGTTAGTCGAGGTTCATCAGTATAAAAAGTATATATAAGTTGACAAAATCTAGCAAAGTAAACAACATTCCTATCCTCTGTCATCATATCCCCAATAAAACCTATTATAGCCGTTGCAAAATCAAAATGAGTTTGTTTTATAATGGCATACCCAATGTGCTGACTCATTATAGGGATGGCATCAAAATTCGAACACTTGTTCCCAAAAGCTTTAGTGATGCAGTCGAAGAAGAAGCTCCATTCCATTCTGATATGAGCCCATTTCAACTGCCCAAGCTTTGCCAAACTCTGTTCATACCCCAAACTGGCCATTATTCCCTGAAGAGCCGATTCCTCTGGAATTGAAAAAGTACATCCTTCTGGGAGATGTAGAGCCTTGCGTATTGTACCAGGAGTGACTGTATATGAAGAATCACCCACTTCAAAAACAATACTTGGAGTACCATTTGGACCACCATTATCAAAGTTTCCAGTCCTCCAAAGTGTCAGAACTTGTTGGCTTGAGAATACTGAAGGTTGGGTCAATGCATACCCGATTTCACTGTGTGCAAGAAGGTCTTGCACAAAATGCAATTCAGACGGAGCTTCAGCATTATCAAGAATAGCAGCATAATTGTTTGGAACAAATTTAGCTCCATCAATGATTAAATCCTTAGGTGCCATGAAAGTAATCGAGAGGTTTAAGTGCCTGTTAGGTGTTTGATAGAATGTCTATATGAAAAACCAACGTTAGAAAAAAAAGAGAGTAAAAGCAAGTAGAGAGAAAAAGTATGAAAGGAAATAAAAGATTAAAAAATCTTCTCTCTGTCTTACTTATACTTTTGAAAGAAAAAAAAATGTAACCGTTGGACACCTGTCAGACATGCAGTTAAAAACAAATAGTTAATGGGCACGAGAAAACAGTAATCATTACTTACCCGCTTGCAGTTTTTCAAGGAAAAACCGTTCCACTTACCCAGTTATTCCATTAATCAAGGTGAAACAGTTTTAATTTAAAATGGAAACTGTTCCCACTTATTTAATTATTTTTCACCGCAATATCAATATTCTGAAAAAAAAATTGAGTGAAAATGACCATAATAAATCGGACGAGCAAGTACTGATAAAAGAAAATCAGAATTTAAGTTAAAATAGAATTTATATGGTCATCATAATATGAATATATATTAGGATTTATCAATACATTAGAAAATATCTCAGAGACAAGATCTTGAAACAAAAACAAATTTCATTAATATATCAAGAGAATACATTCATGAAATTGAAATTACATCAGAACTTGTACAAGATTTCCCTAAGCTGCTAAACCTAACGTCAACAGCCTTAGTCCTAGCTCAAGAAGCAGGGCAAGGCTGATGATGAAGAAAAATAGGAAGAAGAAAATAAATTATTTCTTCTTCCTACTCTCGACAAATAGAATAGCGAGTCGAATGATTCGCTCTTGCTGGCGGAGAGCTTCCAGCCTTTCCTCCTCCAATCGCTCCAGATGGCGATGGTAGTCCATGTAGAAGAACAGGAGGTGGGTAAGTACCTCTTGGGGAACGGAGTCCCATATCTCATCAGGAATGGCAGTGACGTGCCATTCCTGCTGCCAATCGGCACAGCTCAGCTCCATGTTGAATGTTTCGTAGTTCAAAAATATATTGTAATTGACCATGGTGTTTTTGATAGAAAAAGTATGAAGGTGATTTTGTGATAAAAGTGGTGATGGGAAGGCTGATATAAAGTGGTTGTTTATATAGGCAAGAGAATGCCAGGAGATGCAAAGAAATTTAATGCTGACAGGTGGAATTAATTCCACCTCGTCTCCCCAGACTTGGAAAAAAAAACATTCATTGGAAAGAGAAGACATGGTTTAATGCGCACAAGAAGCAAGTAAAAGTTGATTGTTCATGTACGAGTACCACTATCCCTAACTATAGTGACTATTAATCTTCCACTTCAACATTATTCAGGTTTAAACTGAGACTGTTGTCAAATTTTATCCAAAAATAAGTCAAGTAAAGAATCAGACTGTAATATCAGAACTTAGACTTATATCAGAACTTAACAGTCATCAGAACATAATTTCTTAACTCGAAAAAGGAATTCCTATTTTAGTAAGTCCTCACACAAATTCTGATTTATATTCTTCAGAACTTAATCATCAGAACATGCAATCAGAACTTGTCCTCAGAATTTGTGCAATGTGACACAATGACTGTTCATCTAAAACAACATAGATCCCTACAATGATTTTCATCATTTATATGGAGTGGTTAGTGTGTGCATTAAGCTAAATATCAGACAAAGAAAAAAGTCCGATTCACTTCAGTACATCTTAGAAATAAGGCATAACTAAAACTTTACTAAAAACCTGTCAATATTCTGAAACCTACTATTGAATGAATTCATGCTTGAGTCCACCTCAACTATTTTGTGCTAATTTTGTGCATCTTTTGAAATTCTATTTTACAGTGGCTTCTCAGTGTAGGTGAGTCACGACTGCTTATCAGAATTTATGCTATTATCAGAGTATTTCTCCAGTAATCATAGAGTCTGAAAAGTCACCAAGAAAATATTTTATTTGCTTTTCTGATGCATATTACTTAATACCAGTAATGCACTTGGGTCTTCCCTTCCACATTTTTACTCTAGATCTCAAAGGAGTACCTGATTTTTAATCCTTGTTTCTCTTTCTTTTTCTTTTGATAAGTGAGGTTTATCAGCACTTAGTACATTCAACAGATTTATTAGCATCAGAATTTAACAGATGAGTAGCATTATTCTAGTTTGTGACTTAGTAATAAGATAGACAAAGTAAACTCAACTAAGCTCAATTATCAGAATTTGCTTGTGTCAATAGATTTCCACAGAAATAATTACTTCTTACATGGGATCCCTTGTTTATTGAAGACTACTAGGTCAGCATCTAGCACAGTTATCCTCATAGGATTGAATAGTTACCTAACTAGACATATCTCTATCAGAGTTTAGAAATATTGATCAGACAACAGTCAGTACTTAAACATATTTTTCAATTAAGCACAGAATACACAAAGAGATTGAATTATGTAAATACTGATCATAAAGTCTGATGCCATAGAACAAAACTAAGCAGATTTAGAGAAAGAACCTGAAACCATTCCAAGTTCATTTACCAATCTTGTAAAAGTAGCTTCACACAATGGTTTTATGAAGATATCTGCTAGTTGTTGATCTGTTGGAATAAAGTGCAATTCCACTGTACCTTCATCTACATGTTCCCTGATGAAGTGGTACCTGATGCTGATGTGCTTTGTCATAGAGTATTGAACTGGATTACCTGTCATAGCAATAGCACTTTGATTATCACAGTAAATAGGGATTTTGAAATATGTTAACCCATAATCCAGTAACTAATTCTTCATCCAAAGAATCTGTGCACAACAGCTTCCTGCAGCAATATATTCTGCTTCTGCAGTTGATGTGGAAATTGACTTTTGTTTCTTGCTAAACCAAGAAACCAATCTGCCTCCAAGAAATTGGCAGCTTCCACTTGTGTTTTTCCTGTCAATTTTGCAACCTGCAAAATCTGCATCTGAGTAACCTATTAGTTTAAAATCTGATTCTCTAGGATACCACAATCCCAGATCAGCTGTTCCTTTAAGATATTTGAAAATCCTTTTCACAGCTGTTAGGTGAGGTTCTCTTGGATCTGCTTAAAATCTTGCACAAAGACAGGTAGCATACATGATATCAGGTCTACTAGAAGTTAGATAGAGTAGAGAGCCAATCATACCTCTGTAATCAATAATATCTACTAATTTACCAGTATCCTTATCCAGTTTTGTTGCAGTGGCAATGGGAGTGGATGCACTTGAACAATCTTGCATTCCAAATTTCTTCAGCAAATTTCTGGTGTACTTAGTTTGACAAATAAAAGTGCCTTCTTCATTCTGCTTGACTTGAAGGCCCAGAAAATAGCTAAGTTCCCCCATCATACTCATCTGATACCTTGACTGCATCAGTTTGGCAAACTTCTTGCAAAGTCTGTCATTTGTAGACCCAAAAATGATATCATCAACATAAATCTGGACCAGAAGTAAGTCTTTTCCATGGTTGAGGTAGAACAGTGTTTTGTCTATTGTTCCTCTGTTAAATCCACTTTCCAGAAGAAACTGAGCTAATGTCTCATACCATGCTCTGGGAGCTTGCTTAAGTCCATAAAGTGCTTTATCAAGCCTGTAGACATAATTTGGATGTTTGGAATCTACAAAGCCTAGAGGTTGTTCAACATATACTTCCTCCTCCAATTCTCCATTGAGAAAAGCACTTTTCACATCCATTTGAAAGACAGTAAACTTTTTGTGAGCAGCATAAGCCAAAAATATCCTTATGGCTTCTAACCTAGCAACTGGTGCAAATGTTTCATCATAATCAATTCCCTCATGTTGAGAATATCCTTTTGCAACCAGCCTTGCCTTATTCCTTGTAATTATGCCATCACTGTCAGTTTTGTTTCTGAATACCCACTTTGTACCAACAACAGATCTATTCTTTGGTCTTGGCACTAGGGTCCAGACTTTGTTTCTTTCAAATTCATTTAACTCTTCCTGCATTGCTTGCACCCAATCAGCATCTTGAAGAGCTTCTTCCACTTTCTTTGGCTCAGTCTGAGAGAGAAAAGAATTGTAAAGACATTCGTTTGAAGTACCTGTTCTAGTTCTGACACCTGCATCAGGATTTCTAATTATCAAATCAGGTGTATGTGATTTAGTCCACTTCCTTGCAGATGGAAGGTTTTCTCTAGAACTGGATGCTCCCCCATGATCCATGTTGTCTTCATTTTCATTTTCCGATGCTCCCCCTGAAACTATGCTCTCTGAGTTGGATTCTTCAGAATTTAGATTTTCAGAACTATCAGAACTTGGCTTATCAGAACTTGATGAATCAGAACTTGAAGAGCCAGATGTATGTTCTGATGCTTCTTGAGATGTGGTATGTTCTTGAGTATGCTCCCCCTGCATAGGTGCATCTTCCTTTGGCGTAGTCACCACAGTTTCAATAACATCAGAGTTTAATCCATCAGAGTTTACAGTATCAGGACTTAGACTGTCAGGATTTTCAGTATCAGAACTTGAGTCTTCATTTTCAAATCTCAGTTGATCATGATCAATAAAATCTTCAAGACCAGTAATATTCTTGTCATCAAAAGAGACATTGATAGATTCCATGACCACTCTTGTTCTCAAATTATAGACTCTGAAGGCTTTTGTGGAAAGTGGATATCCAACAAAGATTCCTTCATCAGCTTTTAGATCAAATTTAGATAGCTGTTCAGGATGAGTCTTGAGAACAAAACACTTGCATCCAAATATATGAAAGTACTTCAGATTTGGCTTCTTTTTCTTCACCATCTCATATGGTGTTTTTCCTTGCTTGTTAATGAGTGTTGCATTTTGAGTAAAATAAGCAGTCTGCACAACTTCAGCCCAGAAATAGGTTGGAAGCTTTGCTTCTTCAAGCATTGTACGTGCAGCTTCAATGAGAGTTCTATTCTTCCTTTCAACAACTCCATTTCGCTGTGGAGTTCCAGGAGAAGAAAAATTCCTGCTTAATTCCATGGTTTTTGCAGAACTCTTCCATTATCAAATTCTTGAACTCAGTGCCATTATCACTCCTTATGGTTTTCACAGAATCTTTGACGAATTTATCCAGATGTTTGACATGATCAATCAAGATAGATGCAGTTTCACTTTTTATGTGCAAAAAATACACCCATGTGTATCTGGTGAACTCATCCACTATGACCAACGCATATTTCTTCTTTGCAATAGACATGACATTCACTGGACCAAATAGATCAACATGTAGTAGATGATAAGGCTCAAGAATTGATGATTCAGTCTTGCTCTTGAATGAAGATTTTCTTTGTTTGGCCTTCTGAAAAGAATCACAAAGGCCATCAGGAGCAAATACTGACTTTGGCAGTCCTCTCACAAGATCTTTCTTGACTAGTTCATTTATATTGTTGAAATTTAAATGAGAGAGTTTCTTGTGCCAATTCCAGCTTTCTTCAATTGATGCTCTACTCATCAGACAGATTGCAGAACCATCAGTACTTGTTGAAAGCCTAGCTTCATAAATGTTACCACGCCTGTATCCTTTTAGAACAACTTTGCCTTTGAATTTACTCACAACTTCACAGTGTTCTTCAAAGAAATCAACATGATAACCTCTGTCACAGATTTGACTTATACTCAGCAGGTTGTGTTTAAGTCCTGAGACCAGAGCTACTTCTTTAATGATGACATTCCCAAGATTAATATTGCCATATCCCTATGTTTTTCCAATGTTGCCATCTCCATAAGAAACACTTGGGCCAGCTTTCTCCACAAAGTCTGATAGCAGGGCTTTATTTCCAGTCATATGTCCTGAACATCCACTGTCCAGAACTAGAATATTTTTCATGTTGCCCTGCAATCACAAAGACCACTAATGATTAGTTTTAAGGACCCAGACTTGCTTGGATCCTTTGGCCTTATCAAGTTTGTTAACATTTGCAGCGGATTTAGCATCAGAGTTTATGTTAACATTTTTCTTATCAGAACTTACACTATCAGACTTTGAATCAGAATTTACACTAGAAGGAACAATGGAAACTTTCTTCAAAGAAGGTTTTATTTGATAATAATCATAGTACAAACTATGATATTCCTTACAAGTATAAATGGAATGCCATAAACTACCACAATAAAAACAAGGATTTTGTGGTTTATATCTAACAGACTGACTCTTAACTCCTGATTTTGAAGGTAAGGAGTTTATGTTCTTATTCTTCCTGCAAAAAGAAGCCAGATGGTTAGAACTTCCACGGTTATGACACATTTTCCTAGGAGCATCAGGAACAGGCCTATAATCATTGCTTTTATTCACACCTTCCTTTCCATTCTTATTTTTCCTAGGTGATTTTACCTTGTTTGCATTCTTAACATCTTTTAGCTTATGCTTTAGCTGCTTCTTAGTCATTAAGCCTATGTTAACTTCAACTGTCTTTTCCTGTTTCAGTTTGTCAGAAGTTAATTCCTCTTTAACTTCTGATTTCTCATTATCAGACTTTACAGTTACAAACTTAACAGGTTTTAATTTTGGCTTCTGCTTAGCAACAGGCTTAATTTCTACAGTTCCTTTATCATTCTTATCCTCTCCATAACCTAAGCCCTCTTTCCAATTTTCACTACTTCGCAAATTTTGAGTTGTTCTGCCTGAGTTAGTCCAAGTCCTGATCATCTCTTTTTCCTTTTCTAACTCAGTTTTTAGAGATTCATTTTTAGCACTTCATCCCTAACATAAAAAGCATCATCTCTATCCTTCTGAGTTTGATGGAACATAACTAACTCTTTTTCTAAGAAATCATTTCTTTTCTTAAAAGCAAGATTTTCAGAAGTTAATCTTTCACATGCTAAATTTTGATCTTTATAACTAACAAACATGGTTTTAAGATATCTTCTCAACTCATTAATATCATCAGTATGAAAAGCATAAGTAGTCTGAGGTACCTTTATTTCAGCAGCTTCAGAACTGCTCTCAGCACTTTCTTTATCAGCATTTGCCATCAACGCATAGTTCTCCTCACTTTCAGAGTCTGAGGTGTCTGTCCATTTTTTCTTCTTTGTGACAAGAGCCTTGCCTTTGTCACCCTTTACTTTCTTGCAATCAGGAGATATGTGGCCTTTCTCACCACAGTTATAGCATTTTACATTGGTATAATCTCCTCTATCAGACTTTCCTCCTCTGTCCTCAGATCTTCTGAAATTCTTCTTATCAGAACTTGTGCCTTTCCTGGAAAACTTCTTTCCCTTCCTGAACTTCCTGTATGCAATCTTTGTGATCCCTTTCACCATAAGAGCACACAGCTTCATCATCTCCTCATCAGCATCAGTCTCAGGCAAGCTTTCAGAATCCGAGTTATCATCACTTTCAGAACTTGATGACTCAGTATCAGACTTTGTGAAAAGAGCTTTACCCTTGTCTTTCCTTGAGGTAGCTGCCTTGGGGAATTCTTCTTCAGCCTTAAGAGCAACTGTCCTTGACTTTCCTCCTTTCCTCTTGCTTCTTTGTTCCATCTCAAGTTCATGAGTCTTGAGTATTCCATAAATTTCATCAAGAGTTGTTTCATCAAGATTGTAGTTGTCTCTTATTGTTGTTGCCTTCAAATCCCAGCATTCAGGAAGAGCTAACAGGAATTTAAGGTTTGAATCTTCAAGTTCATACTCCTTATCAACCAATGACAAATCATTTAAGAGTTTGACAAATCTATCATATAAATCAGTCAATGACTCATTAGCCTTTGAGTCAAAGTGTTCATACTCTTGAGTGAGTATTGTCTTCCTGTTCTTCTTAATTGTATCGGTTCCCTGACACCTTGTTTCCAGAGCATCCCATATCTCCTTAGCAGTCTTGCAGTTAATTACCCTATTTGACATTACATTATCAATGGCATTATGCAGTAAGTGTCGTACCTTAGCATCCTTAGCAATTGATGCTATATCTTCAGCAGTATAATCACTCTTCTCCTTTGGTATGGTCTTTGCTGCTTCACCTGCAACTGCAACAGCGAGCTTGGTTGGTTTGTGAGGCCCTTCTTTGATTCTATCAAGATATTCTGGATCTGTTGCTTCCAGGAACATGGTCATCCTCACCTTCCATATGGAATATTCAGATGGTCTCAGTATGGGAACTCTGATGGTCTCATACCGACTTTGAATTTGTGTCTTTCGTGGTTCTTCAGTTTCGGTAGGCTTAGTTGGAGTTTTTGTGTCAGACATGATTGTGTTTGGATCTTTAACTGTATGTGCGTTAACAGATAGGCTCTGATACCACTTGTTAGGTCATACACACTGTAGAGGGGTGAATACAGTGTAAAGTACAATCTAATCGAACTTTAATATCTCAAGTAACAGAAAACAAACTTTATTGAAATAATAAACTCTGTTATAGTATGGAACTGTTACCTCTCAGTGATGAACAAATATCACGAGAGCTGCTAGGGTTACTACGAATAATCTTCTCGAATATGATAACACTCGGCCCGCAAGGGTTGGCTCAGTTGGTTAAAGAGAGGAAAATTGTCCTCTTGGTCACAGGTTCGAATCCCACGGGAGGAGATTTTATGATTATGCCTCCTGAGTCAGAGCTTGTCGCTTAAATGCGGTTTACCTTGGTTCACGTGGTTTGCAGGCTATTGCGTGAGCCCGTAGGGTTTACCCAGTGCGCACCCGACGGGTAGTGGCTGCAGGTTACCTACGATAAAAAAAATATATGATAACACTTATAGTGTAAACCCTATGTCTGTGTTTATATACTACACAGTTACAAGATAATCGCTAATTGATATGGAATATAATTCTGCTTCCTAAAATATATCAATCAAATATCTTTTCTTCCAAGTATTCTATTCTTTATAGAATTTCTTCTTCATGCGTATCTCTTCTTATGTTTATCTCGATCTTCTTTCCTTTAATCAGCTACTGTCCTTATCTGAACGTCCTTCAACACTTAAGTTCTGATATCTATTTTCTAATGATTATCTCCTGATAATATAAGTACTGATATCCTTAAGTCCTGACTTCCAGTAAGTACTGATTTATCCTGTTTAAGTAAGATCTGAAAACTAAACATAAATCATATTAGCCATGACATTATCAAATATATCTAACATTAATAATTAGGTAATTAATTAATAATTAGGTAATTAATTAATAAATACGAATTAAAAATAATTAAATAATATGATTAATAATTCGATAATTAGTTAATATTACGAGTAGTGATTCGATAATGAGAATTATTATTCGAGCAATAATTATTCGAAGAATGTCGTAATAATTAGTTGTATCGTATAATTAAATACCGATAATCGATTGAATCGTATAAATTGTAATAATAATCGTAATAATTCAATAATTATACGAGAAAGGTGAATGATTCGTATTTATACGAGTAATTGATTGTTGAGTTGGATTATGATTCGAATAATGACTCAATTATTCGATAATTAACGTACCAGTTAATGATATCGATTATTTATTTATAAATAATCGAACTAATCGAATAAATAACGATGAGTTATAAATATTTGTAATAAATTGTGATTAATCCTAATAATTTGGGATTAATTATTTTAAATTATTAAATAATTATTTATTAATTATTTATTAGATATTTATTTATTAAATATTTAAAAAGTGATTAATTATTTCGATAATTAGTCACATAATTTTTAATAAATCATAACTTATTCATTTTAACTCCAAAACTTATAAAAAAATTATTTTTGACTTTGATTGTCTTAAATAATTATTTAAAAATTATTTTTGGATTTAAAAATTTGCAATAGTTATTTATATTGAATAATAAATTGAATTATCAGAGTTTAATTGATAATAATTCAACCTTTAGTCCGGTTGGAGCGAAACGAAAGCCTGTTGACTCAGAAAAATGAATTCTTTTCACTAAAAATAATATGAAGACCTAATTTCTTCTCGAAATTAGTTGACTTTATTAATTGCTTGATTATCAGTCGAAATGCGTGCCGAGACGAGTTCGAAAAATTCCGGAAAAATGGGAACTGAAGCAAAAGGTGATCAATTGAGCAATCAGCGAGGTGATTTTAAATTTAAAAATTATTTTAGCTATAAAAACAATTATGTGCTTATGTGCTTATGTGTATTATGTGGTTAATCGAGTCTTACTTATTTATATGTAATATTCGAGTCGGTTATAAGCGTATAGGTAGATAGTAGAAACAAAAATGAAGTCGATTTAAGGTGCAACCGAAGTACAAAATGAATTAACCAGTCTATTTTGCTAACAGAAACTAAGCCAGCAAGGCAGGTCAAGTAGGGGATAGACGGAAGTGATTTAATTGCAGTAAGTCGCACAGAAGGCAAGTTTCTCCTCTATTCTATTTTTCAGAATAGTGATATTCTCTTCAGATTATTATTATAATTGCACTCTTTTAATTCTCTTGTTCATATTTCATTTCATTTCTTGATTTATTCTTTTCATTTGAATTCATTATTCATATTCCAATTATTATTCACAATTATTGATATATTCTAGTGATTGGAATATATCAAAGTATACCGATGGTTCCGGTTGCTATTCCAGGGACTGGATAACACTACTTTTGGGGATTAAGTTTACTTAATCCTAAGGACCGGGACATAACCGGATCCTTGAGATGGGCCGTAGTGCCTGGGTGCCCGACGGGATCTATATAGTGAGATATAGATCTGCACTGTATCCTGGCTGATCAGCAGGGTATAGCTGCGAACTTGAGTCCAGTTTAGTTCGTTCGCATTGGCCAGTAATGGCCTTCTTTTTATTCTTATGAGGTTATATCTTTGTAGATAAACCTAGGTTACGGATTCAATTATATTACTTTAACATTGTGTATATTTTGTAGACTTGTTGAGCAAATTTTTGGCTAACCCTTTTTTTTTGTTATTCACCTTATTGTTTCAGTTAAGAAGGAATATGAAACCCGTCAGGACACGAGTGGTAAAGAAGCGGGTCAAGCCTCGGGATCCTCTTATACCCAAGGTGTTGATCCCAATCCAGGAAGAAAGCTTTGAGTTGCCCGAGCAGGTGGAGTGTTGATAGATAGTATGTGTGTTTGAATAAAAGCTGAACTTAGTTTAAAATGAGTTAGACAATGGTTTGTAATAAAGAAAGTTTGTGAGATTTTAAATGTTGGTTTGTAATAAAAGTATTTAGTGGTTCTTGTTTTCATACTTCAACCTAAAAAGGTCCTGGTAGTGATTAAGGGGTTTAGTTTCAGTTCTTTATTATTTATTAATAAGCTTGTGTAGGTTTGGTGATTAGCTCGTAACCCACAGACTTATACCCCGGGTCTGGAGGGCGTTACACCACTCGTGATCAATTATACATAACACTTATTTTTATTTTTTCTTTCTTTCTTTTTTTTGTTTTTCTCACAAATTTTTGAACGAGTGTGTTTTGCTCCATCTCGCTCAACCCTAGACTACTCATATAAATATGAGCCGGCTACTAGCCATTTGACACCTAGCTACAACAACTAGCAATGAAATCCAATTTTCTCCAATTTTTACAAATCCATGTTATTTTATCATTAAGAGAATATCCATTTTTAAAAATCCATGTTATTTTATCATTAAGAGAATATCCTAAATTCTAAATATAAACAAGCGATTAAACCTCGACAAACAAACAAACCATGACCATAATCTAGCACTCAAGAAACCTATAAGACTTAGTGACATACAATTGTCTCTAGCATGCAAATCAATTTGACAAGACTTAACATCACGAAATACGACATCACTACACTAGCATCAATATCACAAGTCAATCGGAAAAATCATCTAAGGGATCATGTTATAATGCAAACGCATAAAACTATATGAACAAACTATCATAAAAACTACCAAAATAAAATAAAAAAACTATATACGCACTAAACTATCATAAACATGCAAACTATATGTGACTCACACAACATATATTCCTTCCACTATTACCCCCAACCTTAAAATATTAACTATCCTCAGTGAAGGTAATATTAAGTAATCAGGCATACCTACTCAGAATCAGGCTTATCACCCTCAACGGGTGGAGTGTCAGGCGTGTCTGGAGGTGGATACACGGAATCCTCACCAAATACTGGCCATTAGATGTCAACACATGTGGCTCTGAATGCAGTCCCTAGTGCCTGGGTGAGATCACGTACAAACCGACTATGAATGTCATGCATCCCATCCATCCTCCTCTCTAGACGCCTATACTGCGCCGTGCTCAAACCATCTCCAATATCTGTTCATGCTTCCTCCTGCTCCTGCTGCGATGGACCAGCCTCACCCAACTCAGCTCTCCAATCTGCCTTGCTCGCATGCGTCGTGCCACCAGCATATGCCTGAGGAGCTGGCCTTCCACCTGGCAGATGGTCATAAGAATATCCAAGACCCTTAGGATCGGGCTCCCCACCATATCTGTCATGTTCAACAGCGTCGAACTGTCGATAGGAGCACTGGGAAGTTGTAGTTGCTCATAAGCGGGCCAATGATATAACACCCTCCAAATCCGGGGTATAGATTTGGGGCATTATTAACAACAACTACAAACTAAACCTGCACAAGCGGAATATAAATATAATAATTACCCCGAACTATTACTACTCAGGTTCTTTTAAGGGTTGAGTTGAAAACAAGAACCACATACTACACTTTATTACAAACCCAAATAAAATAATATGTCTTAAGAACTCTCTTTGTTACAAAACTTTATTCTATCTACGTTCTCACCACACAACTTTTATTCAAACTACATAAAACTTTTATTCAACCCAACATTACTACTTATCCTGCTACACCTGATCTGGTAATTCAAAGCTCTCTTCGGGAATAGGAAGGAACACTCTTGGTATAAGAGGGTCCCGCTGCTTGACTCGCTTCTTGACTACGCGGGTCCTGATGGGTTTCATTCTCTACCTTAACTGTAAAATAATAGGAATAACAATAAAAGGGATGAGCCAAAATTGCTCAACAAGCCTACAACAATATATATAGTATAAAGAGAGAGAAATAAGTGAACCAATAAGCTGTTGGTTTGAACAACCATCTGAATTTGTATAGGATAATAATTTGCCAACACTAGCGAGTGTCAAATGAACAAGACTGGAAACAAGAACCAACATATACACTATTACCCGCTGATCAGTCAGGATAGTGCGGATCTATACCCAACTGCATATACCCAACCAACATAAAGAGTACTCAGGCAACTATGGCCTATTAAATAATGGTCTGGGTAAAACCCAGCCCGTATAGTAACCATCCAGTCCAAGGTATAGCATCCGGAAAAATCGGAATGTTTTGATATATCCCAACACCAAGACATATCAGAGTATATGTAACAAGGGTAAAAGTATTGGAATATGAATAGAGGATTCAATAAATTGGGAGAAATCAAGAATCGAAATGAAATAGAAACAAGCATTAATAATTGGGTAATAGTGTATATGAACAATAATTATCAAAGGTAACTGATATTAGAAAAAGAATTATAGTTCACTATTCTGAATTTAGAATAGGGGAAAAACTTGCCTTGCGCGTACTTAACCTGGTTCAACTCACCGCCTTCTGTCCCTAGCTTGCTCTGCCTTGCTAACACTGAACCAATCATAGAAAGATAGTTGTTTAGATAACTTACTATATACGTGTATCTCGAATTGATACCACGTAACCTTATCAGTCCACCCATGCGTTTCTATCTGACTCGCATATATACACATATAATTATATAGCACGTAAGGTTCACATAGCCACGTAAAGCACATAGCACATAAAGCACATAATTAATTTTTAGACTTATAATTATTTTTAGAATCGATTCTAGACTCATATTTATAATAACTAACCCTATATGATTTTATTACAATTTTTCGGGATTTATTCGACTCGATTCTACCCCTAATAGGGCCTATGAATAATTAATTATCACAAAACCACTCTCTTCCGGAATAAATTATAACTTACAACTATTTTTATTGGATTCGTTTCATTTTTCTAAGTCTAGGGGTCTTTGTTTCGCTCAAATCGGACTAACAATTTGATTATTATGAATTAAATAAGATTTAATTAATTAATAATTAATTATACATAATTAATTATAATGAAATAATCCTTAATTACATTTTTAAATAATTATATAATAATTATTGTATTTTAAAATAATTAATCCCTAATTATTAGGATTAATTACTATATATTACAATTATTCACAAATTAATAACACTTACTCGATCGGATCGATTATTTACAAATAATCAATCGATTCAATTAACTGATACGCTATCTATCGAATAACTACTAATTACTCGAATTATAATCTACTCAACGATTAACTACTCGTATAATTACGAGCTACTCACAATCCTCACATAATTATCGAACCATTCCATTATTATTACTGTAACTTGTACGATTCATTAATTAATTATCGATATTTAATTATACGATACAAATAATTATTACGACATTCTTCGAATAACTATCGCTCGAATAATAATTATAATTATCGAATCACTTCTCGTATGAATACGAGTTACTCTAATATTAACTAATTATCGGATTATTTATCGTATTATTTA
Organism: Apium graveolens; assembly: GCF_009905375.1. Classification (NCBI taxonomy): domain Eukaryota; kingdom Viridiplantae; phylum Streptophyta; class Magnoliopsida; order Apiales; family Apiaceae; genus Apium; species Apium graveolens. The sequence goes on along the minus strand of NC_133649.1, from coordinate 159,399,981 downwards.
ATCCTTATTTATTAATTAATTACCTAATTATTAATTAATTACCTAATTATTAATTAATTAGATAACTAATAAATAATTATATAAATAATTAAATAATTAATTACATAATTAAATTCGAATTTATAATTTAATAAAATAATTTAGAAATTAATAATACTATTTTTCAGAATTTAAAACTAATTTTAAATTAATTATTAGAATTATTAAAACTGATTTTCTGATTTTAGAAAATATAATAAATAAATAATATATCAGAAACATATTTCAGGGTTTCAGATTAGGGTTTTTAGGATCAAACCCGTGTCGAAACCGGGTTGCAAACCGGGTCGAACCCGGGTCGCGAAGAACACACCCCAGCAACCCAGAATCCGACGCCGGCGACGTTTCCCGGCAAAAATCCGGCGAGACAAAAACACGACCAAATCGTGTGATTCAAGCTTGTTTCTTCCCCGTTTCTGGTGCACCGCAACACAGACACCTTCTCCTTCCTTCCTTCTTCTCCAGTCGTCGACGTCGTCGACGTCGTCACCGGAAAACGAAGAACAACGGTGGCGTCGCCGCTTTTCCGACGATTCTAAAACCTCAACCAAAATCGACGAAACCGGTGCCGTTCGACTCCAAAATCGACGATCTAAACGTCTCTAACAACCATAACATCAAACAACAACTAGAAATTCAAACCCGAATTCAAAATTAAAACCCGAAAATACCAATCAAAAATCAACTCAATAATCAATGAAAATAAGTACATGAACAGAAAGTACAGATCACAAGCTTCAAAACGAGTACTCACGCGTTCGATTTGGATGCCGGAATCACGATCAAAATCGACTTTGATTCTCCTGCCCTGTTCTTCACTCAAACCCTAATCCCTTTTCTTTTTATTTTTTTCTGATTTTTAATAGTAATTAACTGAATATTTAATTATAAATCTGGTATTTATATTTATGAAAATAATACCCCTAAATAAAATTAAGGGGCTAATTACACTCGTAATAAAAATATTTGGCCCCAATTTTTATAATTTTTTGGGTATTAATAATGAATTTTTAAATATCCAATAAATACAAAATTAATGCTAAAAATTCCCAAAAATTGTGAATATTACAAAAATGCAAAGAAAAATAATGTATGATAATTTCATGATCATATAAAAATAAAAATGTGATTTTTGTGGGGTTTTTGGTACCCGAAGGGGTCCGGAAAAGTCGTTTTTCGCGAAAAAGGTAAATTTGTAAAACGTCTAGGGGTTCAAAATAGCGATATGATATAGGGAATTTTTGACAAAATAGGGCCAATGATTTTGTTTGAAATACGAGCTTTTAAAACATGGTTTTGAGCTGTACGGGTTTTGATATAAAATATATAACTTACGATAAAACACTCAATAAATATCCAAAAAACGTTTGGATCAAAACAGACAACACGTAACACATAGCAGTTAGGGTTTAATGACTCAACATATTTAATCACATAATAATACACATAATTTATCTTTATTATGATATAATACAAGCGTAATTTCTCGGTCGTTACATTCTCCCCCCTTATAAGGATTCTGTCCTCAGAATCATACTATGCAAACAACTGAGGATACTTTTCTAACATTTCACTCTCGAGCTCCCAGTTTGATTCTTCAACCACTGGGTTTCTCCACAAAACTCTCACTAGTGACACAGACTTATTTCTTAATACCCTCTCTTGCCGATCTAGAATTCTTACCGGCTGTTCTACATATGACAAATCTGCCTGAAGTTCTACTGGTTCATACTCTATTATATGTCTTGTATCAGGGTTGTACTTCTTAAGCATAGATACATGAAATACGTTGTGAATATGCTGCATATGGGGTGGTAAAGCTAACTCGTACGCAACCTTCCCAATTTTTTTCAAAATTTCAAATGGTCCGACGTAGCGAGGTTTTAATTTGCCTTTATTGCCAAACCTAGTTAATCCCTTCCATGGTGATACCTTTAGCAATACATGCTCTCCTTCCTGGTAGTCCATATCCTTTCTAGATAGATCTGCGTATTTACGCTGTCGATTCTACGCCGCTTCGAGTCGCTTGCGGATCAGTTCTACTTTTTCCTTGGTCTGCTGAATCAGTTCTGGACCTAGAATCTTGTGTTCTCCCACTTCATCCTAACAGGTAGGTGATCAGCATTTTCTTCCATATAGAGCTTCATAAGGTGGCATCCCAATACTTGCTTGATAACTGTTATTGTAAGAAAATTCCACTAGCGGTAAGTGCTCGTCCCAATTGCCTTCAAAATCTATTGCGCATACACGTAGCATATCTTCAATTGTTTGAATTGTCCTTTCGCTTTGCCCGTCCGTTTGTGGTTGATAGGATGTACTCATGCTCAACTTTGTTCCTAGACATTCTTGGAATTGTCTCCAAAATATCAAATTGAAACGAGGATCTCGATCCGATACAATCGATACTGGTACTCCATGACGCATCACAATTTCCTTGAGATATAAGTGCACTAACTTGTCCAGTGAAAATCTTTCGTTAATCGGAAGAAAATGTGCTGATTTTGTCAATCGATCAACGATAACCCAAATTGCATCGTGATTTGATTTCGTCCTTGGAAGTCCCACTACGAAATCCACAGCTAAGTGCTCCCATTTCCATTCGGGAATGTCTAGTGGCTGTAGTAGTCCGCTCGGGCGTTGATGTTCAGCTTTCATTCTTTGGCACGTATAACATTTGCTGACCCATTCCGCTATTTCTTTCTTCATATTCGGCCACCAAAAATTTTCCTTCAGGTCTCTGTACATCTTTGTGCTTCCGGGATGGATTGAATATCTTGAACTATGAGCATCTTGTAAAATTTCCACTTTCAGTTCCAGTACATTAGGTATCCAAATCCTTGAAGCAACACGAAAAATTCCTTTAGCATCCTTCTGACTGGTAATCTCTTCTCCTGTTAAATTGTCTATATACCGGTCCATTACTTCTTCCTGACACCTTCTTATTTTCTCCAATAGTTCTGGCTGAAAAGTCATAGCGTAAATCATTTCGGTAGAATTTTCTGGTACACGAACTTCAATCTCCAATTTATCGAATTCCTTGATTAAGTCCTCTGAAGATGTTAACAAGTTCAATCATTCCGACTTAACGCATCTGCTACTACATTGGCCTTGCCTGGATGATAATTGATTGAAACGTCGTAATCCTTAATTAACTCTAGCCAACGTCGTTGTCGCATGTTAAGTTCCTTCTAGGTAAAAATATACTTCAAGCTTTTTTGGTCCGTGTAAATCTCACATCTTTCACCGTACAAATAATGTCTCCAAAGCTTCAGTGCGAACACAATTGCTGCTAGTTCAAGATCGTGCATCGGTTATTTTTGTTCATGCGGCTTTAGCTGTCTGGAAGCATATGCGATCACATTTCCATGTTGCATCAAAACGCATCCAAGTCATCGATATGAAGCATCACTGTATATGACAAAGTCTCCTTGATCATCAGGTAACATAAGCACGGGTGCAGTTACGAGTCGATTCTTCAATTCTTGGAAACTTGCTTCACATTTCTCGTTCCATTCAAACTCTTCATTCTTTCGCGTCAACTTTGTCAATGGTGTGGCTATCTTTGCAAAATCTTTAACAAATCTTCTGTAATAACCGGCTAATCCCAAGAAACTTCTGACTTCAGTTGGCGTCTTTGGTCTTTCCCAATTTAAAATAGCTTCAATCTTCACTGGGTCCACTTGAATTCCTTCAATACTGATGATGTGTCCTAGAAACTGCACATCCTTCAACCAAAATTCACATTTTGAAAATTTCGCATAAAGCTGCTCCTTTCGTAATATCTCCAATGTCGTTCTTAAGTGCGCTGCATGTTCTTCTTCCGTCTTTGAATAAATTAAGATGTCATCAATAAATACAATGATAAACTTATCTAGATACTTCTTGAATACTCGATTCATCAAGTCCATAAACGCTGCAGGTGCATTTTTCAATCCAAAAGCCATCACAAGAAATTCATAGTGTTCGTATCTCGTTCTGAACGTCGTCTTTGGAATATCTTCTGCCTTGATCTTTAACTGATGATAGCCTGATCATAAATCGATTTTCGAAAACCATACTGCTCCTTTTATTTGATCAAATAAGTCATCGATGCGAGGTAAAGGATATTTATTCTTGATAGCTAACTTGTTCAGCTCACGATAATCAATACACAGTCGCATACTACCGTCCTTCTTTTTCACGAACAATACTAGTGCGCCCCATGAGGATACACTTGGCCTTATAATTCCTTTGTCGAGAAGTTCTTGCAACTGCTTTGCTAATTCCTTCATTTCAACAGGTGCCATTCGCTATGGAGCTTTTGAAATTGGTTCAGTCCCTGCCGTCAAGTCAATAGTGAACTCGATTTCTCGATCCGGTGGAAGTCCTGGAAGTTTATCTGGAAAAACATCAAGAAACTCACAAACTACATGAATATCTTCAATCTTCGGATTACCCTTGTCGGTATCCAATATATAGGCTAAGTAAGCTTGACATCCTTGGCGTAGCAATCTTCTCGTCTGCATCATTGTTAGGAATTTTTGCTTTTGCTTCTCACCTTTAAATGTTACCGTTTTATTTCCTTTAGGTTGCAATTTCACTTTCTTATTTGCACAATCGATCTGAGCATTATTACTAGCTAGCCAATCCATTCCTAAAATAACATCAAACTCTCCTAACCTGAAAGGTATCAAATCAACTGAGAAATGACATCTCCCTATCTCAATATCACAACTTGGGCATACTCGATCTACCTTAACCTGATCATCATTTGCTAATTTTATGACTAACACTTCATCTAACCACTGAGTCTCACAATCTATCTTAGAGATAAAATCTTCAGAAATAAAAGATCTAGTAGCTCCTGAATCAATCAATACTAGAGCATTTACGGAATTTATAGGAAGTGTACCTGCAACCACATTCGGACTCTGTACTGCTTCCTTCATTGACATGTTGAAAGTCCTTGCCCTGGGCTGATTTTGTAGTGGTAGTGGAGGTGGAGGTAATGTTAAAACTCTTGGAATACTAGCGGCCATTGCAACTCCTCTGCAGTCTTTGGCAATATGTCCTTTTCTTCCACACTGGAAACAAGTGACTTCTGCTCTTCCCATCGGACATTCTCCAGAGTAATGTCCCCTTTGCTTGCACTTAAAACACGTGACATTTGGCTTGTTGCAAATTCCTGTACGCTTTTTACCACACGTTCTGCAATCAGGTATAGGCGATCGAATAAGTCTTTGCTGAGTTGGGACAGGAAGTCGATTACCCATCCTCTGGTTGTTTTGTTCTGGTCTCCTGAAGTTTGCTTTTCCCCGGGCTTGAAATCCCGGCCTTTTGTTGAAACGATTCTGAGAATTTCCTGGTCCTTTCTCTTTCTAAGCTGCTTCACTTTCACCTTTAATAATCATGGCCTTCTGAACAACAGCGGTATAAGTCGTCAGTTCAAACACAGCTACTCTGCTAAGAATCCATGGTTTCAGTCCCTGCTGGAATCTCTTGGCCCGCTTCTCATCCGTATCCACTTGCTCAGGAACAAATCTGGCCAATTCAGTAAACTTGGTCTCTTAATCAGCGACCGATAAGTTGTCTTGCTTCAGCTCCAGGAACTTGATCTCCATCTGGTTCTTCATAAAGCGAGGAAAATATTTCTCCAAGAAAAGATCAGTGAATCTATCCCAGGTCACCACACCTTCTTCTTCCAAAGCTTTCTTTGATTCCCACCAGTAGTTAGCTTCGCCCTTTAGAAAGTAGCTTGCAAAATTCGTCTTCTATTCTTCCTCAACTTTCACAAACAAAAAAGCTTTTTCTATCTCTTTCAGCCAAGCTCTCGCCTTTGTAGGATCTGTGGAACCCGTAAATTCTGGAGGCTTTACCGACTGAAATTGCTTGAAAGTGACCGTAGGTGCTGCTGGTGGTACTTGATGTCCTGGATGAGCGGCTTGCTGTAACATCTATTGTTGGAACTGCTGTTACTGCTGCATTTGTTGTTGCATCATCAACATCTGCTGTTGCATGAGATTAAACATCTGATCCATCTGGTTATTATTATTTTGGCCCTCGGTATTTCCATTTGATGAGTCGGGTCGTGCTTTTCTTTTAGGTGCCATCTTTCAGGTAATAAAACAATGGGTTCTCTTAATAACGGTATATTAAACAGGTGTTATGGAATGGAAATAGTCTTTATAATATTAAAACCGTATTAAAACAGTTGATATGGGGAAAGAAAACAATTTATTAAATATCCAAATAAATCAAACAATATGATGTGTAAATAAATCCTTTTTTAAAAAAATACTTTAAAATCTTTTTGAAAATATAAAGGGCACAACATGAGCGTAAATAAAACAATATTTGTAAATATGCAACGATAAAATAATGAAAATAAATGTAAATGCTTAATGACTGGAAATAAAATAAAGAAAACGTGTAAAAGACCATCTCATATATATATAGGTAGAACACCAGCTGCAGGTGTCAGTGCTTGATACAAAAGCCTATGATATATCAGTCGTACTACTACTACTATTAGTCAAAGTTAGTAGCTACACTCATACAACTAGTCATACAATACTATGCTGCCTCTATCTACAAAAATGTACATGATACAACACTCCTCTATCTGTTAGTCTCAGAATCCTGGTAGCACGTGACATAACTCCTCCTGCAATGCCTCTAGCACTGCCTCGGTAAGTCCCAACGCTCTACGATATGCTATCTCTGCACTAATATTCTGCTGTCTCAGATCCGTAAGCTGCTGAGAATTAACTCGGTGAATCTGACGTAACCTCTCCCTCAATATATAATCTGATCGTAATGCTCGGACGGGACCATCCGCCTGTGTCTCAAACAATCCAAGGATCTCTCTGCACTGGTTCTGCCATCGAATCATCTCCTCTCTCTCCGCCTGAAAATGCTGATAAGTAACTGTATGATGCTCACGAAGATCCGTGCTAGAACCTCGAGAAGGTAACGGCCCATATACTACTATCTCATCCATGAACTCTGGCTGTGGAAACTGATATACTCCGGGAACAGGGGCATAAATAGCTAATGGGACAGGAAATAAGACAGGATGCTCCATAGGTGCATACACTGGTGGCTCTGCCTCTGGATCCATCTGTGGAATATCTGGAATCTCAGGTTGCGGTACTGGAATCTGCGGCTCTAGGTCATCCCATTGTGGAAGATCCATCATATCAGGAACATCAAACATCGGTAACTCCAAAAGTCGAAAGTCAGGCATCTCCGGCTCAAAATAAGAAAAATAATCAACAAAGTCTGGTACCTCTGATGGAGGTGGATATCTCTGGTGCTGGTCCAGGTGGCAATGGTGGAGGTGGTGGCAATGGAGGAAACATCTACACTGATACTGGGGCTAGTACAGGTACTGCTACTGGGTCTGACTCAATCCGCTCTGATAAAGAAACCATCTAATACCAATAACAATAATAACACAAAAACAAATCAAACCATATTCCTAAAATCATAACTTATAATCACATAAATAGACAATCCTAACACTCTTACTTCTATCCTATCTAATTTTCCTATCTTATCCTAATCCTAACGTTCTTGTTTTCAAGGGTCAATCCTAAACTCTGATGCCAACTATAACACCCTCCAAATCCGGGGTATAGATTTGGGGCATTATTAACAACAACTACAAACTAAACCTGCACAAGCGGAATATAAATATAATAATTACCCCGAACTATTACTACTCAGGATCTTTTAAGGGTTGAGTTGAAAACAAGAACCACATACTACACTTTATTACAAACCCAAATAAAATAATCTGTCTTAAGAACTCTCTTTGTTACAAAACTTTATTCTATCTACGTTCTCACCACACAACTTTTATTCAAACTACATAAAACTTTTATTCAACCCAACATTACTACTTATCCTGCTACACCTGATCTGGTAATTTAAAGCTCTCTTCGGGAATAGGAAGGAACACTCTTGGTATAAGAGGGTCCCGCTGCTTGACTCGCTTCTTGACTACGCGGGTCCTGATGGGTTTCATTCTCTACCTTAACTGTAAAACAATAGGAATAACAATAAAAAGGGATGAGCCAAAATTGCTCAACAAGCCTGCAACAATATATATAGTATAAAGAGAGAGAAATAAGTGAACCAATAAGCTGCTGGTTTGAACAACCATCTGAATCTGTATAGGATAATAATTTGCCAACACTAGCGAGTGCCAAATGAACAAGACTGGAAACAAAAACCAACATATACACTATAACCCGCTGATCAGTCAGGATACAGTACGGATCTATACCCAACTGCATAGACCCAACCAACATAAAGAGTACTCAGGCAACTATGGCCAATTAAATAATGGTCTGGGTAAAACCCAGCCCGTATAGTAACCATCCAGTCCAAGGTATAGCATCCGGAAAAATCGGAATGCTTTTGATATATCCCAATACCAGGACATACCAGAGTATATGTAACAAGGGTAAAAGTATTGGAATATGAATAGAGGATTCAATAAATTGGGAGAAATCAAGAATCGAAATGAAATAGAAACAAGCATTAATAATTGGGTAACAATGTATATGAACAATAATTATCAAAGGTAACTGATATGAGAAAAAGAATTATAATTCACTATTCTGAATTTAGAATAGGGGAAAAACTTGCCTTGCGCGTACTTAACCTGGTTCAACTCACCGCCTTTTGTCCCTAGCTTGCTCTGGCTTTCTAACACTGAACCAATCATAGAAAGATAGTTGTTTAGATAACTTACTATATACGTGTATCTCGAATTGAGACCACGTAACCTGATCAGTCCACCCATGCGTTTCTATCTGACTCGCATATATACACATATAATTATATAGCACGTAAGGTTCACATAGCCACGTAAAGCACATAACACATAAAGTACATAATTAATTTTTAGACTTATAATTATTTTTAGAATCGATTCTAGACTCATATTTATAATAACTAACCCTATCTGATTTTATTACAATTTTTCGGGATTTATTCGACTCGATTCTACCCCTAATAGGGCCTATGAATAATTAATTATCACAAAACCACTCTCTTCCGGAATAAATTATAACTTACAACTATTTTTATTGGATTCGTTTCATTTTTCTGAGTCTTAGGGTCTGCGTTTCGCTCAAATCGGACTAACGGTTTGATTATTATGAATTAAACAAGATTTAATTAATTAATAATTAATTATACATAATTAATTATAATTAAATAATCCTTAATTACATTTTTAAATAATTATCAATAATTATTGTATTTTAAAATAATTAATCCCTAATTATTAGGATTAATTACTATTTATTACAATTATTCACAAATTAATAACACTTACTCGATCGGATCGATTATTTACAAATAATCAATCGATTCAATTAACTGATACGCTATTTATCGAATAACTACTAATTACTCGAATTATAATCTACTCAACGATTAACTACTCGTATAATTACGAGCTACTCGCAATCCTCACATAATTATCGAACCATTACATTATTATTATTGTAACTTATACGATTCGTTAATTAATTATCGATATTTAATTATACGATACAAATAATTATTACGACATTCTTCGAATAACTATCACTCGAATAATAATTCTAATTATCGAATCACTACTCGTATGAATACGAGTTACTCATAATATTAACTAATTATCGGATTATTAATCGTATTATTTAATCCTTATTTATTAATTAATTACCTAATTATTAATTAATTACCTAATTATTATTTAATTAGATAACTAATAAATAATTGGATAAATAATTAAATAATTAATTACATAATTAAATTCGAATTTATAATTTAATAAAATAATTTAGAAATTAATAATACTATTTTTTAGAATTTAAAACTAATTTTTAATTAATTATTAGAATTATTAAAACTGATTTTCTGATTTTAGAAAATATAATAAATAAATAATATATCAGAAACATATTTCAGGGTTTCAGATTAGGGTTTTTAGGATCAAACCCGTGTCGAAACCGGGTTACAAACCGGGTCGAACCCGGGTCGCGAAGAACACACCCCAGCAACCCAGAATCCGACGCCGGCGACGTTTCCCGGCAAAAATCCGGTGAGACAAAAACACGACCAAATCGTGTGATTCAAGCTTGTTTCTTCCCCGTTTCTGGTGCACCGCAACACAGACACCTTCTCCTTCCTTCCTTCTTCTCCAGTCGTCGACGTCGTCACCGGAAAACGAAGAACAACGGCGGCGGCGCCGCTTTTCCGACGATGCTAAAACCTCAACCAAAATCGACGAAACCGGTGTCGTTCGACTCCAAAATCGACGATCTAAACGTCTCTAACAACCATAACATCAAACAACAACTAGAAATTCAAACCCGAATTCAAAATTAAAACCCGAAAATACCAATCAAAAATCAACTCAATAATCAATGAAAATAAGTACATGAACAGAAAGTACAGATCACAAGCTTCAAAACGAGTACTCACGCGTTCGATTTGGATGCCGGAATCACGATCAAAATCGACTTTGATTCTCCTGCCCTGTTCTTCACTCAAACCCTAATCCCTTTTCTTTTTATTTTTTTCTTATTTTTAATGGTAATTAACTGAATAATTAATTATAAATATGGTATTTATATTTATGAAAATATTACCCCTAAATAAAATTAAGGGGCTAATTACACTCCTAATAAAAATATTTGGCCCCAATTTTTATAATTTTTGGGTATTAATAATGAATTTTTAAATATCCAATACATACAAAATTAATGCTAAAAATTCCAAAAAATTGTGAATATTACAAAAATGCAAAGAAAAATAATGTATGATAATTTCATGATCATATAAAAATAAAAATGTGATTTTTGTGGGGTTTTTGGTACCCGAAGGGGTCCGGAAAAGTCATTTTTCGCGAAAAAGGTAAATTTGTAAAACGTCTAGGGGTTCAGAATAACGATATGATATATGGCATTTTTGACAAAATAGGGCCAATGATTTTGTTTGAAATACGAGCTTTTAAAACATGGTTTTGAGCTGTACAGGTTTTGATATAAAATATATAACTTACGATAAAACACTCAATAAATATCCAAAACACGTTTGGATCAAAACAGACAACACGTAACACATAGCAGTTAGGGTTTAATGACTCAACATATTTAATCACATAATAATACACATAATTTATCTTTATTATGATATAATACAAGTGTAATTTCTCGGTCATTACAAATGAACACCAACTGCCACGCACAACTTCGTCACAATAGACGCATAAGGTATAGAACCCGTAGTACCTCCTCTCAAGAACCTCAAAATACCCTGGTAAATAACCATCCCAAGATCCACATAGTCCCCCTGAAGAATACCCCACAACAAATGAGCACGCTCCACAGTAATCTCATACACATGAGAAGATGGCATGATGTTAGCACAGATAAACAAATTCCAAGAACGCGCAAACCTGTTCATACACGAGGCAGGGAACGTGGAGTAATTAGTCGTGCCCCTCTTGAACTTCCAATGAGTCTCAGGCACACACAAAGTAGCAACAATAAAATCCAGATCAAAGTCCTCTGGAGTCTTATCATTCCAAGTGTCCTGACCGGGCATCCTCGCGGGCTGCTCAATCACCCTCCTTATCGTATCAGCACTATAATCCACAGTCATCCCCCTAACCACAGTGAAACCATTCTTCTCCGCATTTGTATTAGTATACTCCACTTCAGCCTCGGGAGTTGAAAACCTCGGCCTCACACCACCCGCACTCAAAGAATCATTGGTGTTGCTGCTTACTTGAGTTCTTTGTCTCTTGGGTGCCATTGGGATTGAATAAGAGAGAATAAAAGATAAGTGTTTGAGGGAGAATTGTGTTTTGAGAATTTGTGAAGTTGTGGAGAAGTTTGTGTATAAGTGTATGTATATATAGGAGGTGAGAAGAGAATTAAATATGGAATAGAATTGGGAATTGATTATGGGAATAGTGAGAATAATGGGTTTGATTTGGAGAGGGAAATTTGGGATGTGGAAGAGTAAAAATCGGGTGGAATTTGATTTTCTATCAAAAACACCAATTTTTTCTTTATAAACTGCTTTTTTTTTTGAATCGGGACCCCAGCGCGGGCGTGCTCACCTTCTGCCAAATTGGTGCGGGCGCGCGCTAGATCAGCGCGGGCGCGCTTGGTTTCTGGAATTCCAGCGCGGCCGCACGCTAGATCAGCGGGCGCGCTCAGCTTCTGAAGTTGGCCCTGAAATTTTCTGTTTTTCTGAATTTTTTGTATTTTTCTCTTTTCTTCTTGCTTCCTCTACCTACTAATGTACAACAAACTTGGGTTGCCTCCCAAGAAATGCTTGTTTTACGTCATTAGCTCAACGTAGAAATGTGAGATCAAATGGACAATAAAATGGCACTAACCACCTCGTGGTTTGTCGTGTCAACATAGTAATGCTTCAATCTCTGACCATTTACCTTGAATGCTTGGCCCGGATCATTCTCAAAATTCTCCACCGCTTCATGTGGAAATACAGTTTTGACAACAAACGACCCTGACCACCTTGACTTCAACTTTCCAGGAAAAAGACGGAGACGAGAGTTAGATCTTTCCTTGATGGACACACAACCTTCTCTAAAATGCGCTTGATCTCTCTGTTGGATACTTCAGCTTGACCATTTGTCTAAGGATGATAAGTCGTAGCAATGCGATGATTCACGTTATACCTTTACATCATAGAAGTGAACTCGTGATTGCAAAAATGCGACCCCTCATCACTGATTATGACTCTTGGAGTTCCAAACCTTGTGAATATCTGCTTGTGAAGAAAATTAAGCACTACTTTCACATCATTCGTTGGAAACGCCTTAACTTCAACCCATTTCGACACATAATCAATTGCTAACAAGATATACTGATTATTACAAGATGAGACAAATGGTCCCATAAAGTCAATTCCCCAAACATCGAAGACTTCAACCTCGAGAAGCACACATTAAGAGGCATCTCATCCCTCCTGGACATATTACCCACACGTTGACATCGATCATATTTCAAAATGAACTGATGAGCATCTTTGAACAAGGTCAGCCAAAAGAAACCTGCTTAAAGAATACGAGCTGCTGTCTTTTCTCCACCATAGTGTCCTCCATAAGCCGTTGAGTGGAAATCTCGCAAGATCCCCCCCCCCCCCCGTTTCGCTGTAAGGAATACATCTCATGATGATTTGGTCAGGTCCTTGTCAAAAAAAAATGGCTCATCCCATATATACCATTTCACTTCATGCAGAAACTTCTTCCTTTGAGCGTATGATAAGTCGGGAGGCATTATATTACTCACAAGGTAGTTCACAATATCTGCAAATCACGGTTCTTCCTCTTGCACTCCAAACAGCTGCTCATCGGGAAAAGACTCATTGATTAATATCTTATCTAGTGAAGTTGCACTTGGATCTTCTAAACGCGAGAGATGATTAGCGACTTGATTTTCAGTCCCTTTTCTGTCATTGATCTCTAATTCAAATTCTTGAAGCAAAAGAACCCATCTGATCAATCTAGGCTTCGAGTCCTTCTTTGAGATGAGATATCAAATTGCAGCATGATCAGTGAAAATTGTCACCTTCGTCCCAAGGAGATAAAATCAAAATTTCTCAAAACCATAGACAATAGCCAAAAGTTCTTTCTCCATAGTAGTATAATTCGGTTGAGCACCATTAAGAGTCTTACTAGCATAGTAGACTACATGAAATATATTGTTCTTTCTCTGCCCAAGAACTGCTCCAACTGCATAGTCACTTGCATCGCACATCATCTCAAAAGGTCATTCCAATCAGGTGCAGTTATGTCAAGTGCCGTGATTAAACTCTTCTTTAAGAATTCAAAAGCAGCCACACACTCATCATCAAACTTAAACGGGACATCATTCTCCAGAAGATTGCACAAAGGTTTAGAAATTTTTGAGAAGTCCTTGATGAACCGCCTGTAGAAGCCCGCATGACCAAGAAAACTGCAAACCCCCTTAACAAAAATTGGTGGGCGAAGATTTTTGATGACCCCCACTTTGGCTTTATCCACCTCAAGACCCTTACTAGAGACCTTGTACCCAAGAATAATGCCCTGTCGCACCATAAAGTAACATTTCTCCCAATTGAGAACCAAATTGGTCTCAACACACCTCTTGAGAATGTCGCCCAAATTATGCAAGCACTCATCAAATGAATCACCAAACGCATAGAAATTGTCCATGAACACCTCCACATTTTGACCAATCGTATCAGAGAAGATAGCCATCATGCATCTCTGAAATGTGGTCGGTGCTCCACATAGTCCAAAAGAAACTCTCTGAAAGGCGAAAGTACCAAATGGACAAGTAAAAGTAGTATTCTCCTGATCTTCTGGAGCAATACAGATTTGATTATAACCAGAATAACCATCCAGAAGACAGTAGTACTCATGCCCAGCCAATCTGTCAAGCATCTAATCAATAAATGGCAGAGGGAAGTGATCTTTTCTTGTGGCCTTGTTTAGTTTCCTTTAATCCATGCAAACTCTCCACCCCGTGACTGTTCGTGTAGGAATAAGCTCATTCTTCTTATTTGTAACGACTGTGATACCTCCTTTCATTGGCACACACTGAACTGGGCTCACCCATGAACTGTCACGAAATAGGATAGATGATCCCTACATTCAGTCACTTAAGAATTTCTTTCTTCACCACATCTTTCATGATCAGATTTAGCCTTCTATGTTGCTCAACAGTAGTCTTGTTTCCTTTCTCTAGCAGAATTTTGTGCATGCAATACAAAAGGCTGATTCCCTTGATATTTGTTATAGTCCAGCCAATTGTAGATTTGAATTCTCTAAGAATTCTCAAAAGCTTCTCTTCATCGCTACCTGAAAGGTCAGATGCAATAATAATAGGCAAAGTAGATGCATCACCTAAAAATGCATACCTCAAATTTTCAGGTAGAGGCTTAAACTCAAGAGTAGGATCTTCCTCAATAGATGGCTTGAGGCGCTTTGGATCTTTGTTCAAATCATCCATTCCCGGAGATTCAAAAGGCATATCAATCTTCCTCTTCCAGGGAGAAGCATTTAAAAATTGCAATTGTTCATCCCCTTCGTCATATTCACTATCGTAATTCCCCAATAAGGCCTTCTCTAAGGCATCAGACCTCAGTAATTGATCAAGTTCAGAAGTAACCACAGAATCAACCAACTCCACTTTTAAGCACTCCTCATTTTCTGTAGGGAACTTCATGGTATTGAACACATTAAAAGTTACATCCTGATCAATCACTCGCATGGTAAGCTCACCCTTCTGCACATCTATCAAGGTTCAGCCAGTAGCCAAGAACGCTCTTCCCAAGATTATGGGAATCTTCTTATCCTCCTCGAAATCAAGAATTACAAAATCAGCAGGGAAGATGATTTTATCCACCTTAACCAAGACATCTTCCACAATACCTCGCGGATATATAATAGAACGGTCGGCCAACTACAAAGTCATATAAGTAGGCTTTGGACAGGCAAGTTCAACTTCTTGAAGATTGACAAAGGCATCAGATTGATGCTAGCTCCCAAGTCACATAGACACTTATCAAATGACACCTTTCCAATGGTGCATGGAATAGTGAAGCTTCCAGGATCTTTAAGCTTCGGAGGCAACTTCTATTACAGCACAACACTGCATTCCTCCGTGAGAGCAACGGTCTTCCAAGTCATCAAGCTTCACTTCCCTAGAGAGAATACCTTTCATGAACTTCGCGTAACTAGGCATTTGTTCAAGAGCTTCATCAAAAGGTATGTTGATGTGAAGTTTCTTGAACACCTCCAGAAACTTCTCAAACTGCTTGTCCAACTTTTTCTTCTGCAGCCTCTTAGGAAAAGGAGGTGGAGGATAGATCTGTTTCTCCCCTGTATTACCCTTAGGAGGAGTGTGCTCAACAGTAGTCTTCCTTGGTTCCACTTCTGCTTCCTTCTACACTTTTTCTTCTTCCACCACAACTTTAGATTCTAGAGTCTTTGCTTTTTCAGGATTCAATGAGGCTCCCCCAGACGCTGCATCGAGCATAGGTCTAGACTGAGCACCCAAACCATTGTAGAAATGGTTTATAATCATCCAATCAGGAATTCCATGGTGTGGGCACTTCCTTAGCATCTCCTTATATTGATCCCAAGCCTCACACAGAGATTCTCCAGTTTGCTGAGCAAACTGAGTAAGAGCATTCCTGATTGCAGCAGTCTTCGCCATAGGAAAGAATTTAGTGAGAAACTTTTGAGCATTATCTTCCCATGTGGTGATAGACCCTGGTGGTAGAGAATGTAACCATCATTTTTCTTTATCCCTCAGAGAGAATGGAAAGAGTCACAGCTTGATAGCATCTTCAGTCACCCCATTGAACTTGAAAGTGTCGCAGATCTCGATAAAATCCCTGATGTGCATGTTGGGGTCTTCTGTAGGAGAACCCCCAAACTGAACTGAGTTCTGTATCATCTAAATCGTGTTCGACTTGATCTCAAAATTGTTAGCTGAGATGGCTGGTCTGATGATGCTTTACTGAATATCATTGATCTTAGGCTGAGAATAGTCCATCAGAGCCTTAGGAGTTTCTGCTAGATCTCCCATCACTACTAAAGCTGGTTCCTTGACTTTTTCTTCTTCTACTTTCTCTTCGTCCTCAAAAACTTCCCTTCGAATCACTACAGCTTCTTCCTCGGCTTGATCCAGAGTTCTCTTACGAGCCCGCGAATGTGTATGCATACAAGCTCACTAGAGTACCTGAAACCCGACAAGGAACAGAGTAAGTAAGTAACAATATCTGAGTCAATGAACTTTAACGATCACTGATGACAAACACATAAACTAAAAGTTAACACTGTAGTCCCCGGCAGTGGCGCCAAAAACTTGTTAGTCGCTAAACACGCGCTAAAAGTCATGTAAGTATTCGCGTTCGCAAGTAATATAGAATTATTTATAGTTCGTTTCCACAGGGACATGCTTAGATTAACTTATGATTTATGCACTTATGAAAAAATGATATGGCTATTATTCAATACTAAGACGAATAAAAAATTAGGTTTTGATTATACTACGACTAACTATTGAGAATTATACTAAAGAACATTAACTAAAGAGAGTAAAGAGAGTTGAATAATATATAACGCAAACATGGGATTCTAACTTCATTAAGTACTTCATTTAATAGCCTTTTCGTTCTTAACCTCAGCATGTAATGGTGATGACACTAATCAGATAACACAAAACTAATAAACTCCAACTTTCGTTGTATGAATACCATACTACCAGACATCCACAAAAGAGATAGAAGTTGATTAGACACCAATTATATTGAGACCCTATATGTCTATAGAATTTGACAACATAATGGTTTAATGCACAAGTTATCTATTGTAATTACATAGGGTAAGTAAGATGGTTAAAATTACATACGAATCATGCATAACAATGTGTTAGTCCCTAACAATGCAACAAGAATTACAGAAGGGGGGTTGAATGGAATTCTTGAACCTTTTTGAGAAATATAAAATGTTCTAACTTAAGATATATATGACAATGTTTTGATTTGCAAAGTGCAAAATAACAAGTTAAATATGAATAAAAACACAAAGTAATAAAAACACAAGTCTTTAAAAATTTCTTGTGGATTAGAAAGTATCCACCAGAGATATATAAATATATCGAGAGAACTCTGTGAAGCTTGAGTAGCTCACAGCTGCTTATAAAAATAAGAACGACTAAACTTACAAAGAAATGCTAAGAATACAGCTTACAAATGTTTCTCTGAGAATTTACTTGCTTAGTCTCGTTATTGTTCTAATTGCTACTCTTGGTTTATATATCACTAAGATTACACAGTTTTAAGATAAGATAATAAAACAAAACCTATCAAGTCTAATAATATGCTACTTCATTACTCTATTCCAGCGTCTTTGAATATCTTCATAATAGCATGGAAATGGCAATGCTTCTTTGTTCTCAAAAACCCAGTTGAATAGGCTTCAACATTCCTTTTGCATACACTCGACGCATGTGACTATGTTGTCACTGTCAACAGATGTTTGAATTAATTATCCGTTGGGTACATGATCATCCGTCAGGTTGCCTTGTTGATCATCCGTCGAGTAGCATTGTTGATTATCCGTCGGGTAGCTATTTGGCACTTGACTTCATTTCATTTATGCAGAATTACAAGACATCATCTATGTACAATTAATCAACCTATTCTGCATATCTAATTAAAGTCAACATGACTTATATGCTACTATAGAATCTAAATAAGGTGTATGCAGAAATGTGCTACAGACTTATTGTTACATAAGATACTCATTTGATGGATGTCAAATCCTTATCCTTCGGGACTATATAGAGTCATCCGTCGGGATAATATTTGCTTATCCGTCGAGTGCTACATTTTTCACTAAGTTAAATCTACTAAGGTGTTTTGTTAATAAAATCATCAAGTTCACAACATATCCACAACACAATGACACATGAACCTATGCCAGCATGGCAAGTTCTAAATCCTTAAATTTACTTTCGCTTTATTAAGAATTAATACACTATCTTATAAGTTCGCGATGCTCAAAGATGAATAAGCACAACCAATACTAGGTTATCATACAATCACCACACACTAAGGCATCAAAACAAATTAACTAAAGAAATCCATAAATAAATCTGCTAGAACCTCACAAGAACGATTAGCCCATAATCGGACTCATCATTAACGTGGGTTCCGATGAAAGCATGGTATAATAAACATAGTCTTTATACTTAATAAAACCAAGTACGAAACACAAGTAAAGGTTCAAGAATAAGAAAACTAGCATCCAACGTTACAACTTAAAATAAAGAATCACAAGAATAAACTAGATCTTCTTCGCCTTGGTTGAATTATGCTCTCCGGTCTTCTTTACTCCTTTTCTTTAGCTTTTGTATGTCTCTCCTTGAAAAACGTCTTTATTTATGTATATATATGCTGTAGAATTGACCAGGGCTTCAAAAATTCAAAATCCTAATAAAAACAGAATTCTGCTACCTCGACCTGGCACAGCCGCGCGCTGGACTAGCGCGGGCGCGCTAAGTTTCTGCTCTTTGGGCGCGGCCGTGCGCTTGACCAGCGCGGGTGCGTCGTCCCCCTGAATAAAATTCTGAATTATTTTCTTCTTCTTGCTGATTTGAGCCGGTCTTTTCACGAGACTTTATTCCAACACCATCCAAACACCAAATAGCACTACAACCTTGCTAATTTACCTGATTACCTGAAAAATGCCTGCAATGCAAAAACACCACAAAAACATGTAAAAACACCAACAACTTGAGTACAAATACACCACTTAAAAGCTTTACGGAGCGTAATAAAGTGTCATAAATGCCACTCAACAGTGTTCATAATTGGGGTAACAGAAATTGATTTTCTAAAAGATAGTCAACCTATTACCAGCAAGGATGATGAAGGGGATCTAGTCTTTGAGATCAATAAAAAGAAAATTAAAATCAAATATTTTAGAGCGAGTGAATCAAATTCAGGCAAGCAAGCCTTGTTGGATGTCAAAATTTCAACATGCAAAGAAGACAAGATTTCCTTGATTTCAATTATGAAAATACTTAAGGAAGTGTTGGAAGAAGAGTCTCTCAACAATACGAAAAGAGTATAAGAAAGGATAACAGTCTTTGTAATGGCAAGAAAATCAATATTGTTGTTCAGTTTTTTCTACAGAGTTTCCAATGTCAGGTATCTTCAACTGATGCTCAAAGAGCTTAAAATCCACCACCCAAGAATGCACTTGAAATTGAAGCTCGTGATTCTGTTCAAGCTAGATTGAATGAACTTCTGAATCTACGAAAAGAAAAGAAGAAAGAGGAATCAGATGCCAAGAAGAAAGCTACCAAAAGAAAGTCTGTTCAGACTGAATCTACTCAGGAAGGAGAAGATAGTCAAGGCAAGAAGCTAAAGAAGACAAAGACAAAGAAGACTTAGTTTATTTGTTCAGGCTAGAGGAATACTTCTTATCTTTGTAACTTATAATTTAAGAAATATGGAATTGTATATGTGATCCAAAATACATTTAATATTATTCTCTATTTTTAATACATACTTTTTCTTATTGTCAGTTGAGTTATCATTTAGGAATTTGCTTGTCGAACTCTAACAAAAAAATATGGGGAGATTGTAAAGCATAATGTAACGGAATATGTAACCGAGGAAATATAACTCAACATAAAATAGAAACAGATAAATAATATTAATGGTGAAGCAAAGGAACCCTGAAGATGAAGACTTGATAAATACAAAGAATCAAAACATGGAATTAATGCTCTAAGTCCGTAACCAGGTCATGGAAAGAAGTTCGTTGTTATGTTCAAGCCTCCGTGAAGAATAAAATATCAAAGGACTTTTAGTGACAATGAAATTTATTATTTTGAAAGTATTGAAGATCAAAGGTTTTAGTGATTGAAGAAATGAATGACCAACAAGTTATATCAGCTCAAAATTGTAAAGAGATTGAGTTAAACTAAATCAGTGCTAGTTGTTTGTGAACCACTCCAGTGCGCCAAACATCAGCACATCAGAAATGAATTAATTTAATCATACAGAAGAATTGAAGTTGATATAATATTAATTTAATCAAATGATGGAAGAATTGAGTTGTACTTGAAAAGGTTCATAAAATTATTTAAGTCCTGAAAGTTGCACTCTAGGAGCAAGATAATGTAAAAATTTCTAAGTCAGAAATCACTCACCCTGTTGGCATAGGTGTGAAGAAATGCTAAGAAAAGTGGTTGTTTATTCTCTTGGCGCAAGTAGGAGTAAATTTCTAAGTAACGAATTTCCTTCTCTATTGGCGCAAGTTCTTGAACCATTCCTTGTAGGCGCAACTGGAATAAATTTCCAAGGAAATGAATTCCCCCCCCCCCGGTGTGCGTAAGTGGAGTTCTAGAATCTCTCTATGCACAAGTGAATTAAAAGTCAAGACAAAAGAATTATTTCCCCGTGTGTGCAAGTGAATATAATTACTAAGGCAAAGAAGTTCACTCTAGTCGCCACTTGTGACTTGGTGAATTCATTGAACAAAAAAGCAATACATTTTGTACTTGGTTGAGAATACTACACACAGAAGAATCAGAGTGATTTTAATTCATTCAGTTATCTTCTTCAGATCCTAACTGTATTTTACGAAGTTCCATTGAAGGCCAAATTTATTAAGCTTGTGACATACTGTTATGTTGTTGAATTTATTGTAGCTAATCATTTGATTGATTAGAGTGTAACAACCTCAAGGTTTATATTAATAAAAAATAATATTCCTCGAATTGTTTTATGTCTATTTTTCTTCCGTATATTTAACGAAGAACTTAAAAGGAATCGAAAAAGATTGTAGGTATCGTATTCAACCCCCCTTTTACGATATTTTGGGACTAACAGAACTAAGTCTTAATCACCAAATCACTAAATATCAACATCGTTAAACACAAGCCTAAATATATATAATTTCATATATTAACACCATCATCTCTCTACAAGTCCCATAACCTTTATCACAATTTTTACCATCACAATTATACCACAATCACTTTCATTAACTATCATCACCACCACTAAAAACCATCATTAGTTATTCATCACATATATCATCCCATAAAACTTCCACGTCCCCTATCTTTACCACGAATCACCCTATTTATTTCCGAATCACTATAATTTAACAGAAAATACCAAATTTTTACACAAATCATCAAAATAAATTTTTGATAACAAATCACTTAATTTCTACACAAATTATCAAAATATTTTTTCAACGAATCTGACAAAAAAAACTAACTCTACGGTTCCAACCACTAACGTCTCTTCCATCATAATACTCGTCATCGTATATCTTCCACCCTTCTTTCACTATATCCACCATCATCTCCATAACAATCACATAATCAAAGATATCAAATTATAAAGAGTTATAAATATGAAATCTTGTTGTGAATATATTGTGAACTTGATGATTTCATTAACAAAATATCTTAGTAGATTTAACTTAGTGAAAAATGTAGCACTTGACGGATAAGGAATATAGTCCCGACGGATGATTCAATATAGTCCCGACGGATGATGATTTATTATCCATCGAGTGAGTAGCTTATGTAACAATAAGTCATGTAGCACATTTCTGCAAACACCTTTGTTTAGATTCTATAGTAGCATATAAGTCATGTTGACTTTAATTAGATATGCAGAATAGGTTGATTAATTGTACATAGATGATGTCTTGTAATTCTGCATAAATGAAATGAAGTCAAGTGCCAAAAAGCTACTCGACGGATGATCAACAATGCTACTCGGCGGATGATCAACAAGGCAACCCGACGGATGATCATGTACCCGACGGATAATCAATTCAAACATCTGTTGACAGTGACAACACAGTCACATGCGTCGAGTATATGCAAAAGGAATGTGGAAGCCTATTCAACTGGGTTTTTGAGAACAAAGAAGCATTACCATTTCCATTCTATTATGAAGATATTCAAAGATGCTGGAATAGAGTAATGAAGCAGCATAGTATTAGACTTGATAGGTTTTGTTTAATTATCTTGACTTATTACTGTATAATCTTGGTGATATATAAACCAAGAGTAGCAATTAGAACAACAAGAAGACTAAGCAAGTTAATTCTCAGAGAAACATTTGTAAGCTATATTCTTAGCATTTCTCTGTAAGTTTAGTTGTTCTCATTTGTAAGCAGCTATGAGCTACTCAAGCTTCACAAAGTTCTCTCGATATATTTATATATCTTTGGTGGATACTTTCTAATCCACCAGAAAGTTTTAAAGACTTGTGTTTTTATTACTTTGTGTTTTGGTTTTTATTTAACTTGTTATTCCGCACTTTACAAATCAAAATACTGTCATATATATCTTAAGTTAAAACATTTTTATATTTCTGAAAAAGGTTCAAGAATTCCATTCAACCCCCCTTCTGTAATTCTTGTTGCATTGTTAAGGATTAACAATTGGTATCAGAGCTAGCTCTTAAAAAACAAAGAGCTTAAAGATCACAACAAACAGCAAGATGAATAAGAAGGATGTTAGAGTCAAGATTCCTTTTCTGGACAAAGACAATTACAATCACTGGAAGGTAAAGATGCATCTTCATTTACTTTCTCAAGATGAGGCCTATGTAGATTGCATAGAGAGAGGCCCTCATGTACCAATGAGAGCTGTAACTGGAAATGAGCCATTAGTTCCCAAGCTAAGGCATGAATGGTCAGATCCTGATATTGAACAAGTTAGGAAGGATAAGAAGGCCATGAATATTCTGTTTAATGGAGTTTATGGTGACATGTTTGACAACATCATCAATTGCAAAACTGCCAAGGAAGTTTGGGATACAATACAGATCATTTGTGATGGCACTGAACAAGTTAGAGAAAATAAGATGCAGCTACTAATTCAGCAACATGAGCATTTCCACTTTGAAGAAGGTGAATCTCTCACTGATATCTTTAGTAGATTTCAAAAGCTACTAAATGCTCTAAAGCTACATGGAAGAGTCTACCAAACCAAAGACTCTAATCTCAAATTTCTGAGATCCCTACCAAAAGAATGGAAACCAATGGCAGTCTCCTTGAGAAACTCACAAGAATACAAGGAGTTTACACTAGAGAGATTGTATGGCATTCTAAAGACTTATGAGCTTGAAATAGAGCAAGATGAAAGAATGAAGAAAGGGAGAAAGAAAGGAGGGTCCATTGCACTGGTTACTGAGTTAGAGAAAGAGAAAGAAGTGAAGATAGAAGCTGTTGAGTCTACTTCAAAGGTCTGTGAAAACAAGGGCAAGGGGCTTGTAGCAGAAAATGAAGATTCTTTGAGCCAAGATGACATGGAAGATATTGATGAACATCTAGCATTTCTTTCCAGAAGATTTGCCAAGCTCAAGTTCAAGAAGAACTTTGGAGCAGCTAATCCAAACAGAAACATGGTGGATAAATCAAAATTTAAATGTTTCAAATGTGGTTTGGCAGGGCACTTTGCCAGTGAGTGTAGAAAGTCAGATTCAAGTAAAAAGAAGTTTGAGCCTGTGGATTATAAACAGAAATATTTTGAGTTGCTAAAACAAAAGGAAAGGGCTTTCATTACACAAGAAAATGACTGGGCATCAGATTGTCTCGATGAGGATGAGGATGTCAGCTATGTCAATCTAGCCCTAATGGCCAAGTCTGATGAAACAGAGACAAGTTCTTCAAGTAATCAGGTAATCACCACTAACCTAGCATATTTATCTAAAGCTGAGTGTAATGATGCAATAAATGACATGTCTACAGAATTATATCGCTTGTGTGTTACACTTTTGTCTCTTACTAAGGAAAATGCTAAAATCAAAGAAAATAATTTGTTTTTAAGTGAGAGGAATAATGTGTTAGAATCTCAGTTCATTGAATTTGAAAAATTGAGAATTGAGTGTAAAATTGCTAAGGATGAATTAACTGAGTCCTTGAAGAAAGAAGAGATCTTGAAGAAGCAGCTTGAACGAGAACATGAGGTGATTAAGGCATGGAAAACATCTAGAGATGTTCATGCTCAAATCACCAAAGTTCAAGGTATTGAGTCCTTTTGTGATGCAGCCTGGAAGAAGAATAAGGAGAAGCTGGAATCCAACTTGGTTGAGGGATTGCTAACAAATGTGGACTCGACGGATGATGAGAGTCATCCGTCGGATAACAAAAAGGATTATCCTTCGAGTGACATAAATCCTCATCCGTCGGCTGTGAGCAAACCTGTGAGTAAAGCCTAACTTGCCAAGTTAAATGAAAAGTATAGATCAGTTTCCTAAAACTTTATTTCAGGAGAATCTAGTCGAGTGAAGAAGGAAAAGATAGTAAATGTTGTTCATTTGTCTATCAAATAATTGAATGACAGACTAGAAAATATTGAGGTTAAAACAGAGGCTAAAAGGAAAAACAATAGAAATGGTAAAGTAGGGATTAACAAGCATAACAACTACACACCTGATAAGTATGCTCCAAGAAAAATATGTGTTAAGTGTGGTAGTGTAAATCATCTGTATGTTAATTGCAAAAATGCCATGCATACTTCCATATCTGTGCCACCTCCTTTTTCCAACATGAATGTCATGCCTTCTATGCTATGAATGCTATGTCTGCACAGAATATGAATGCACAATTTGTTAATATGTCATTCGCACCTACTCCTTATTATGCTACATTTAATATGCCTCAAATGCCATTTAGCATGCCCTACTAGAATAACATGTTTACTAATAACATGTCATTTCCTGTTAATCAAAATGTGCATGATAATTCTGTTGTAATGAATGGTTTCAAAGGTTCAACTCAAATGACTAAGGATGAATCTGATATTCCCAAGTCAAATGAGATAAAGCCTAAGAAACAGAAAAAGAAAGCTAACAAGGCAGGACCCAAGGAAACTTGGGTACCAAAATTAACTTTATTTGATTTTAATGTGTACAAGGAAACAGAAAGAAGGTACTTGGATAGTGGTTGTTCAAGACACATGACTGGTGATTCTACCCTACTCGCAGAGTTCAAAGAGAGAGCTGGCCCAAGTATTACTTTTGGAGATGACAGCAAGGGTTATACTGTGGGATATGGTTTGATTTCTAAAGACAATGTCATCATTGAGGAGGTTGCTTTAGTGGATGGTCTCAAGCATAATTTGTTGAGTATCAGCCAGCTGTGTGATAAAGGCAATTCAGTAACCTTCACCTCAGAAGCCTGTGTTGTGACAAACAAGAGAAGCAACAAAGTGGTTCTCACTGGTGTGAGAAAAGGGAATGTGTACATAGATGACTTCAACTCATCAAATGCAGAATCTGTTACTTTTCTTCTCAGTAAAGTAAGTCAAGATGAAAGTTGGATATGGCACAAGAAGCTATCCCATCTAAACTTCAAGACCATGAATGAACTTGTAAAGAAAGAACTGGTTAGAGGTATTCCTCAAGTGGAGCTTTCTAAGGATGGACTGTGTGATGCTTGCCAAAAGGGAAAGCAAGTTAAAGTATCATTCAGAAAGAAGCTTGATTCAACAATTGAAGAACCTTTGCAACTGCTACACATGGATTTGTTTGGACCAGTCAATGTGTTGTCCATCTCAAGGAAAAGATTTTGCCTAGTAATTGTAGATGATTTCTCAAAGTTCTCTTGGATATATTTTCTTAAGTCTAAAGATGAGGCTAGTAAAATCATCATCAATCACATAAGGCAAGTCAACAATCATCCTGATTTCAAAGTTAGAAAAATCAGGAGTGACAATGGAACTGAATTCAAGAATTCTGTCATGAGAGTATTTTGTGAAGAAAATGGGATTTTGCATGAATTTTCAGCAGCAAGAACTCCACAACAAAATGGAGTAGTAGAAAGAAAGAACAGATCACTTATTGAAGTAGCAAGGACAATGCTTGAAGAGTCTAAGTTACCAACATATTTCTGGGCTGAAGCTGTAAATACTGCATGTTACACTCAGAATATTTCTCTGGTTAATCAAGCAAAATGCATGACTCCCTATCAATTGTTCAAGAACAAGAAGCCAACTCTAAATTTTCTTCATGTCTTTGGCTGCAAATGTTATATCTTGAGAAATCAAACTGATCAGAATGGGAAGTTTGATGCTAAAGCGGATGAAGGAATTTTTGTTGGATATGCTGTTGGTAAAGCATATAGAGTCTATAATCTGAGAACCAACATTGTTGTGGAATCAATATATGTTGTGTTTGATGATAAAAAGATTGAAGGACTGCAAGATGGAGATTACCATGAGAGCCTCAAATTTGACAATGTGGAGATGGTTAGTGATAACAGTGATGATGAAAGTGATCAAGAAATAGTATCAAAGGATAATGCAGAAGAATCCACTACCAATGAAGCACAAAATTCAACATCTGTCGAGTTGCAAAATGCTTCATCCGTTGGGAGACAATCTTTTTTATCCGTCGGGAGACAACCAGCTTCATTCGTCGGTACTCAAAATTCACCATTCGTCGGGTCATCAAAAGAAGCTGAAAGTCAGAATAGATCACTTACAGAAAGTTCCCCTTTCACAAATCAAAGATCCATAAACTCGGAGGGAGTTTCTAACAATCAAAACTCAATCACACATCAAGACAACAATGAGGCCTCTTCATCTAGAGCTAATCTACCTCAACAAAGGAAATGGACAAAGGATCACCCCTTTGAGCTCATCATTGGTGATGTATTTTCTAGAGTTCAAACAAGGAGAGCAACTCAGGAAGAATGTCTATATAGCAGCTTCCTCTCTAAGGAAGAACCAAAGAAGGTAGAAGAAGCTTTATTGGATCCTGATTGGATTTTAGCTATGCATGAGGAGCTAAACCAATTTGAAAGGAATAAGGTGTGGAAGCTGGTACCCAAGCCTAAAGGAAAGAATCCAATAGACACCAAATGGGTATTCAGACAAGATGGATGAAAATGGCATAGTAGTCAGGAACAAAGCTAGATTGGTTGCTAAGGGCTATTATCAACAAGAAGGAATAGATTTTGATGAAACATTTGCTCTTGTTGCAAGACTTGAAGCCATCAGAATTTTCTTAGCCTATGCAGCCCATGCCAATTTCAAGGTCTATCAAATGGATGTCAAAAGTGTCTTTCTTAATAGAAATTTGGAGGAGGAAGTCTATGTCAGTCAACCTCCTGGTTTTGAAGATCAAAATTTTCCAGAATATGTCTACTATCTTTTGAAATAACTTTATGGATAGAAGCAAGCACCTGGAGCCTGGTATGACACTTTGTCAAAGTTTTTTTAGAGAATCACTTCACTAGAGGTACTGTAGACAAAATTTTATTCTTTAGAAATGTTAATGGCTCTAGTATACTTGTTCAAATTTATGTAGATGACATTATTTTTGGCTCTACAGATGAAAAACTTTGCAAAAAGTTTTCCAAATTGATGCAAAGTAAGTATGAAATGAGCATGATGGGAGAACTAACTTACTTTCTTGGTTTGCAAGTTAAGCAAGTTAGTGATGGAATATTCATTAGTCAAACCAAATACGTTTATGATCTTTTAAAGAAGTTTGATCTAATGGATTTCACATCTGTAAAAACTCCCATGGCCACTGCAACTAAGCTTGAATTAAACACTACTGAAAAGTTTGTGGATATCTCAAGTTATAGAGGCATGGTTGGCTCACTTCTGCACTTAACAGCTAGTAGGCCAAATATAATGTTTGCTACATGTCTTTGTGCTAGATTTCAGGCTGATCCTGGAGAATCTCACTTTGTAGCTATTAAGAGAATTTTCAGATATCTCAAAGGAACACCAAAACTTGGCATTTGGTACCCTAGAGATTCTGGTTTTGCTCTAACTGGTTATTCAGATGCAGATTATGTAGGTTGTAGAATTGATAGAAAAAGTACAACAAGAACCTGTCAATTTCTAGGAAACAAGCTTGTGTCCTGGTTCAGTAAAAAGCAAAATTCAGTTTCTACTTCTACAGCTGAAGCTGAGTATATTGCTGCTGGCAGTTGCTGTGCACAGATTTTGTGGATGAGAAACCAATTGCTAGACTATGGTCTGCAAGTGGAAAGAATTTCAATTTTCTGTGATAACACAAGTGCTATTGCCATAACTGAAAATCCAGTATAGCATTCAAAAATAAAGCATATAGACATCAAGTACCACTTCATAAGGGAACATGTAGTTAATGGTACTGTGGAACTACATTTTGTTCCAAGTGAAAAGCAACTTGCAGATATTTTTACCAAGCCACCGGATGAATCCACATTTTCAAGGTTGGTAAGTGAGTTAGGTATGTTAAATTTCTCTTGAACTCTGTAATAATTTGAAAGTTGTATTGCAGCCAGAAATTTAATTGGTTTTTCAGTCTTGGATGAAATTTTGGCTAAATCAAAATTTACATCTCGACAGATGATCATTATCCATCGAGTTTGATCATCCATTGGTATACATTTTGTTAATTAAATCAATTATTTTTCTGGAATATTTTATGACTCGACGGATAACTGATTTATCCTCATCCGTCGAATTGTCTTATTTTTAGCCGTTGATTCTCTGAACATTATCCATCGAGTATAATTATAGTTTGTAAGCATAACACGACGGATAATTGATGGAATTTTTACAGTTTATTTTTTAAACGGCTATTTTGGGCAATTTTTATTGGTCACTTTATTTTACTTTATTACTTCTGGCAGTTATTTTTGAGATAGTATAAAAGCATAATTCATTTTCATTGCTTTTCTTATATCATTCTCAAATCATCTGCTCTAACTTCTCTCTTTATCAAAAGCACTTACTCTCTCTCTGCAAGTTTTTACTCTCTAACAATGGCACAAGTAGTCAAGATAATGTCTCAAACTGGATTTATCTATGAGAAAAACAACTTCACTGCACTTATGAACAAGGGGATTCAACAGTCTGGTGAATACCACAAGATGATGGATTTTGTGAAGAACTGCAAACTCAACTATGCCATGCTGGAATCACCCACCATATAATGTGAAGTTGTTGAAGAGATGTGGACGACTGCAACATACAACTCAACTGATAAGATTATCACTTTCACTATTAAAGGTAAGGAATTATGTGTTAATAGTGACATTGTTAAAGCATGTTTCAAGATTCCTGATAATACTATAACTTTACCACACACAAACACTGACATTGTTAATATGCTTAACTCCATGGGATATGCACTCTCTACTTCTAAGTTAAGTGAAATTTGGAGGTTGTGTCTTAGGAAGGAATGGAGTTATCTATGTGATGTATTTACTAAGGTATTCTCTGGTAAAATCAGTAATTTTGATTCTGTCAATATCTCTATGCTTAACATGCATTACATGCTAGTTACTGATAAATTCTTCAACTTTAGTGATCTTGTCATATTTGAGTTGGGGTTTAAGTTAGGGGAGTTAAATAAGAGGGGTAAAAATGTTTACTATGCTAGATTTTTAATGATGCTTGCTAACCACCTCGTTGAGGATATTGTGCTTGAGAACCCAACCAACAAATTAGATTGTTGGGTTCAAGAAAGGAGAATCATTGCAGATTTGAACAGGGCAAACCATCACAAAGAGGTGCCACTCTTCTATTTTCCTGTTATGGAGGTACCTCAGGTAAGTGAGGTAAGTTCATTTGTCTCTATTCTTCCAGTCTTACACACTTCTTTGCATTCTAGTGTAGCTATGGCAACTGTGTCATTGACCCAACAGTTGTCTACCCAAGCTACCAAACCCAAAATTTCAAAAACCAAGACAAAGAAAGCCCCCTCTGGTGTCTCTCAAAAGATGCCAGTTGTAAAATCCACCAAACCAAAAGAGGGGAGTGTGAAGGTGGGTAAGAAAGGTGAGGGACGGGGTGAATATCAAAGAAACCGTAAGGATAAGGTTGGAGAGGTGAGTGTTTCCCAGCCTAGCCACACTGCAGTTTCCCAACAAACTGCAGTACTTAATAAGGATATAAGCTCATTAATAGTTGCATCCTTCCAAAAGGATGTGACTATTGAACAAAGCTCTCAACCAAGAGCACAGGCCAAAAGGGTAAGGGACACAAGCTCACCCCAAACCTATACTAGAAAGAAGAAACCAAAGACCTTTGGGGATACACAGGGTTCACACACTGTACAAACAGGTGCTAAAGACACAGTCATTGCACCTTCTCAAAGTTAGTTTGATGTGGCTCCAACAAATGTGGAGTCACAGCCAAAATCTCTAACAATTGAAGCCCCTGAAACACCAAACTCTCCCACACACTCCTTGGATGTTGACATGATAAACACATAACTTCCAAATTCTCCATCTTTAACTCTCTTGGAGAAGCCAAAAATCCAAGCAAGTGAGCATCATCTTTTAGATGATTTGTTGGCTCACTTGCCATTTCTTTCTGAAACTGTTGAGACATCTGTGCCAAAATTCTCATCAATCTGCACAGAGTCCATAATAGTTTCCACTCCAAACACATTCATTTCTACTCACTCGATGGATATATTCATCCGTCGAGTAGTGATTGTATCCCGGCGGATAAGCTTAAAAGCAGTTATCCGTCAGATAGTCAAACCACTAACCCGACGGATATCCCTTATCTGTCGAGTGTCTCTGCACAGCTTCAAATTTCATCAATTATCACTAATGTAGAAGACTTAGTGGTAGTGCAATCACTCCTAGGATTGAGGGAAGGGAGTAAAATGAGTGAGAGTCTGGGTTGCTCCCAGGAAAAAGGAGAGGAAAAGAGTGACCAAATGCAATCCAGTTCTTCAGGATTGGCAAAAGTGAGTGTGAGGAGTCTCACCTTAGATGGTGAAGGTGAGGGTGTGAGGGTGGGGAGCCAAGGTGAGACTTTGATGCAACAAAAGAGAGATCAAGAGAGAAATGCAGGTACAGGAGTGATAAGGGTGGAAACCATTGCAAGTGAGTCAATGAGTGTCAATGATGCAGAAAGGAAAAGGCTATTTCAGCAAGAATATCAAGCTGTTATAAATTCCATTTCCCTAGATGCTGAGACATTTACTCACCCTGTGACAGCTTACCAAACTCTAGCTGTACAGGGCAATGAGGAGGCTGAAAGATTGCTGAACTTGGTGCATACAACACAATCTTTACAACCATCATTCATCAAATCTCCAAAGGCTAAGCTAATTTTAAAGCCAAGGGTGAACTATCCAAAATCTTCACTAAAGAACCCCTTGGACACGGTGTATGAGACACAAAAGCTTGATGAAAAGAAGCTGTTGGCCAGGTCCATAGCATTCTACAAGGATCCAACTAATTCAGCATTGAAAAGAAGAATTGCTAAAGTTTTCAGGAATGGTAAGAAATTTGTGTGGTGGCTGGACACCCTCAATTTGCTGAAGCAAAGAGAGAAGAAAAGGCAAGATTGAAGCAAGAAAAGAAGCAAGCTGCTCTAGATGCTAAAAAGGTCAAACAAAAGAAGGAGCAAGCTGCTATCTTGGCTAAGCTACAAGCTGTGAAACCTACACAACAAGTTTCTGCACAACCATCTGAAACAGTTGAATCTCAAGATCAAGTAATGCAAAATGAACCTCCACAGACAAAGAAGCCCAGGTACAAGCAAAGAATCAAGAGAAAGCTAGACTTCAGTGATGAGGAGATGGAAGGGTACTTTCCCAAAGAGTCTATTTCTATAACAAATCAAACATCCATGCCCTCTGTGGCACATGGAGATTTCAAGATAGATCCATCCAAAAACTTTCATAGTGAACCTATCATTCCAAAGGATGAGCCAATAGACTGGGATAGTCTACCAATATGTGAACTCAATCTACCTCAATTCATGAAACCAAAGAAGACAAAGACAAGAGCAGTCAAGAAAGTGAAGCCATCAACTCTCAGATCCAAATCTCTAATCAAAGCTCATACCAAAGTCAACAATGGAGACATCATGTACATCTGTGACATCAAGGAATTCTCAGACTTAAACCTCTATCTAGATGAACTGGAAGAAGTTAGAGGGATTGATGCTTACAGGAATCTGCCTGAAAGGTTAGTATTCAAGTACAAGGGAGGAAAAGAGATACAATGGCCACTTCACAGGATCCTTCAAGAAAGCTAATATGTGCTGATAAAGGTTTATTCATCCTTTAAGAAGAACTTTGGATTCAATGTGACAGCTAGAAGACTTGTTTTAAAGAAGATTAAAGAACTGAGGAGTATTTGAGCTAAAGATGCACTCCCAAAGACTCTAACTATTCCTTACACAGGAAGTAGAGTGCATCTAACGCCCTACTGGATGATGAAATTCATGGATGACTAAAGAGCTAGAAGATTCTTCAGATTAGAAGACCACTTGAGCATCTCTAGCAATGAGACTCTTTTGGAAATGCAAGAAATGCTAAATCTCTCAGAATCTGATGAACTGGAATTCCACAGACAGCTCCAAAATCAGATAGAAGAAAACAACGGAAAGCTTGGAAAGAGATCCAGATCTTCAAGGAAATAGATTAATCTGCTCAGGCTAGAGGAGCACCTTGAAAATGACTGTGAGCAAATCTTTGTACATTTTGTTAACTGAAGCACTTTATAGTTTTATCTACTTCCATTTAAATTTGTATTTTTAGGATGTCTTGTTATCATCAAGTTTCTCTTAATTTATGGCTACAATTCTAGTAGACATAAATTGGGGGAGATTGTTGTGAATATGTTGTGAACTTGATGATTTCATTAACAAAACATCTTGGTAGATTTAACTTAGTGAAAAATGTAGCACTCGACGGATAAGGAATATAGTCCCGACGGATGACTCAATATAGTCCCGAAGGATGATGATTTATTATCCATCGAGTGAGTAGCTTATGTAACAATAAGTCATGTAGCACATTTCTGCAAACACCTTTATTTAGATTATGTAGTAGCATATAAGTCATGTTGATTTTAATTAGATATGCAGAATAGGTTGATTAATTATACATAGATGATGTCTTGTAATTCTGCATAAATGAAATGAAGTCAAGTGCCAAAAAGCTACTCGACGGATGATCAACAATGTTACTCGAAGGATGATCAACAAGGCAACCCGACGGATGATCATGTACCCGAAGGATGATCATGTACCCGACGGATAATCAATTCAAACATTTGTTGACAGTGACAACACAGTCACATGCGTCGAGTGTATGCAAAAGGAATGTGGAAGCCTATTCAACTTTGTTTTTGAGAACAAAGAAGCATTACCATTTCCATGCTATTATGAAGATATTCAAAGATGCTGGAATAGAGTAATGAAGCAGCATAGTATTAGACTTGATAGGTTTTGTTTTATTATCTTGTCTTATTACTGTGTAATCTTGGTGATATATAAACCAAGAGTAGCAATTAGAACAACAATAAGACTAAGCAAGTTAATTCTCAGAGAAACATTTGTAAGCTGTATTCTTAGCATTTCTCTATAAGTTTAGTTGTTCACATTTGTAAGCAGCTGTGAGCTACTCAAGCTTCACAGAGTTCTCTCGATATATTTATATATCTCTGGTGGATACTTTCTAATCCACCTGAAAGTTTTAAAGACTTGTGTTTTTATAACTTTGTGTTTTGGTTTTTATTTAACTTGTTATTCTACACTTTGCAAATCAAAACACTGTCATATATATCTTAAGTTAGAACATTTTTATATTTCTGAAAAAGGTTCAAGAATTTCATTCAACCCCCCTTCTGTAACTCTTGTTGCATCGTTAGGGATTAACAAATCTCTATCTGATGTGTCTCTTTATTGTCTATCAACCAAAGATCACGATTTAAGATGGATAAATAATAAGAATAGGGATGCTATAACAGTGTAATGATTACAGATCAGAGCAATGATGATGCTAGTAGGTGATGATCTTTTTTTACTGATAATTGTGATGTTCACCGATGAAGATATGGTAACAACGAGGGAGGAAGAAGATTTGTTGCTCGGATTGGAGATAACATAGATAAAAATGGGGGTAGTTGGCAGAGGAGAGAGATAAGGAAGAGAGAAAGTTATATTATTTATGTGGTTATGATTTAACTAAGATATAAAATGTGAGGCATGGATCGAGTCTCAGCTCTCATTTTTATGTGAAGGTCTCACTTGAACACTTATATATATATATATATTAGTCAAGTTCTATGAAGATCACATTGTTGTTGGAGACCACTTATGTTCTGCAACTAAAATCTTGCATAAAAATATTGCAAAATATATTATTTTGCTAATTATGTTCTACAAAGATCATTATTTTATTCAAAATCTTGAACATCATGCATGTACTGTATGTAGAATATTACAAAATATTGTATTCTAAGAAACATGTTTAGTTTGCAGAATACTTGTTCAAATTGCAAAACATACACATTATACTTATTAAACTTAACTCATCTTCAACAATTTTAATGAATTAGTGATATTCGTAGAACATATTTCATAAAATAATATATTTCATAATATTTTGATTGTAGAACATAGGTGGTCTCCGATAAAAATGTGGTATCCTTAAAACTTATATATATATATATATACACACACACACACTAATTCACTATTGATGCTTTGAACTTTAAATGATGATTGACTTGATTCGATTGATGATTCAGGGAAGAAAAACGAGTATTCTTGCACTGATACTTGATGAACTGATGATTATAATGTTTAGCTAGCCGGGATCGCAACTTGATGAATTGATAAAACTATCGTGCTTGAATACTCCGTTTTAATCTTGTGAGAATTATTTTGATGAACTCTTGATGACTGTGATTAAACTCTAATATATCTCTTAAAAACATATTTATTTGATGATTGAGGAAATCTAATTTTCTCGGAAAAACCTCAGTTGAATTAATACAATATATTCCTTCAGAGCTTTATAAACTCACTCTTTTATGTGACTAACTTCTACATGAAAGAGTTTCGAAGAATGATGTTCATGAAAGATATAAATTGATGAACTAAGGTTTTAGCTGGCG
This sequence comes from Apium graveolens, assembly GCF_009905375.1. Classification (NCBI taxonomy): domain Eukaryota; kingdom Viridiplantae; phylum Streptophyta; class Magnoliopsida; order Apiales; family Apiaceae; genus Apium; species Apium graveolens. Next base: position 159,364,505 of record NC_133649.1, on the reverse strand, counting down.
ACGAGCGACGTGTAGCATCATAATGAATATTGTTTCGAAGAATGATGTTCAGGAAAGATATAAGTTATCAGCATCCAATACTTGTTAAAAACTTTGTGTCAAAACTCATGAATTTTGAAGTTTGGAAAAAAAATGAAAGAAAAATATTAAAAAGGCACGAGAGGTTTTTGCTAATGTAATACTAAACACGTTTATTGAAGAACATTAATTAAGAGTACGAATGGATAACTAAAGTAACTAAGATTTTATCCAATGTCGTAATAGGCCCGAATCTGGTTCACCTCGGTAATTTTTTTGAACAAATACTCAATTGTAAATTTATAGGACATATTAGTTAAAAAAATAATATTTAAAAAAAATCTGAATATTAGTATCTTGAAAATTGTGAAAGCGATTATATCAAACGAACATGTATGCTATGGTAATGGTCCGTCCATTAGCTTAATGGGCTATTCTCAATGTAACCCCACTACCGGGAAACAGGGCCAGCCATTTTTAAGGAATAGGCCCACAGACAGCACAAAAAGGCAGTGGTCTCAAACGTGACAGTTAAAAAACTGTTTCCTCCCGCGGAAAAGTTTAATAAAAAGTATATAAACTATATTTAATATCTTCTTCAGAACCTGGAAAGCTAAGTTCATCTCGTGGGTTTTAATCACTCCCCTCTCTTTACCTTTTGTGTTTTTATTAAAAAAATTCCATCTCTCTCTCTCTCTCTCTCTCTCTCTCTCTCTCTCTCTCTCTCTCTCTCTCTCTCTCGCTGTATACTGCACTTTGTGTTGATCAGACATTCTGAAGGAACGGTTTTTAATTTTCGAGGTACAATGGTGAAAGAAACAGAATACTATGATATTCTTGGTGTTATTCCTGCTGCTTCAGAGGAGGAGATTAGGAAAGCTTATTATCTCAAGGTCTTGAATTCGCTTTTCTTGATTCGTGCTTTTATCTTGCATGTTGCTTGATCTTTGTTAAGCATTGATTATGAAATCTGTGCATTTTTCGTAATAAAATAAATTATTGAGAGATTCATGTTTTCCTGATTTCTGTCGTGTAATTCACGGAGTTGGTTAGTTATATTCAGTTGTGTAGTGAATTCATAACTGAGTGTTGGTAAGTAGTAACTTGCTAGTTACTACTGTCCCAAAATCTTAAGGTGCGGGTGTTAATGGATTAACATTTGTAACACAATCATTTTCATGTATTAATCCTATACAAGTTGATGAGACCCTTCTTTCGCGTTATATATGATGATAGGAACAGTATATGTTGTTAATGGAAATTTTTAGTAGCCATTTGAATAATAGATATTGCTAAAGTTCAACTATATGTGAAACTGTCAAAGAGTCAAAAAAATTTCCGCATTTACATTTTTCTAACAATTCCTTTTTTCTATTATTACTTCTACTGGTACAGGCAAGACAGGTTCATCCTGATAAAAATCCAAATGACCCCAAGGCAGCGGAAAGATTTCAGGCAAGTCTGTTCCTTCCTTGGGCAGATAGTGTATTGATAATGTAGATGAACAACTTTAAGTCTCTTATAAGTTGAGTGATGTGATTTGATTCACATTTTAAGACACAAATCAGATGTCTACAGGTACTAGGTGAAGCTTACCAGGTTTTGAGTGATCCAGTGCAGAGAGATGCATATGATCACAATGGAAAATATTGCATATCTAGGTAAGCATTCTCATTCATATATTTATGTTTGGTAACTGTGAGGTACAATAAGGACTTGATTAGGAAATCAGCTGGCTAACAACTAGAGAATGTAATCTCAAAGTAAGCGTCACATATATCAAGCCTTAATATGAAAACATTCGATCTAGTGAACAAGTTCTGCTTGTACTTTTACATGATGACTTCAGGGAAAAAAAAGTACTTTCATGCATTTATTTTGTCATTTTAATGATTGAATTCTCAGGGAAACCATGCTTGATCCAACTGCTGTCTTTGCTCTTCTATTTGGAAGTGAGCTTTTTGAAGACTATATTGGACATTTAGCTGTAGCCTCAATGGCTTCGTCTGAGTTAGCTAGTGAAAGTGACAACCAAGAAAGATTGAATGAAAAGTTAAAGGTAAGTATTTTCTTACTGATAAAATGTAGCAATGATCTGACCAATTACTTCTTCAGAGTAAGGGATTCAACTCAAGTTCGCATACATTTTCCAATTACTATTGTTCATACTCCCCTAATCAGATGGCTACATTTACAGCTAAGATACTCTGGTTTACAAAAAGAAGTTGATAGGTAGTACTGAAACTATTATTAAAATTGGTGAGAATTCGTAACCTGTCATTTATAGTCTATATATTAAGTAGAAACTGCCTCTGAATGTTTTAACGAGGACACAGCTTCCTTCTGATTGTGTCTAAGTCCATCAGGATTCTGGTCTCGCCCTGTTCTGGTTGTGCATCAAGATTGAAACTTTTATAAAGAGCATGAGGAAACTCCCATCTCTTAAAGGTCCCTATCACATAACCAAGTTACAATTATTTGAAGATTATAAGATGGTAGAGATAGTCAGTTAAGATAGCAAGGGCACTTCAAGTCTGCAAAGTATATCACCATTTAGAGTGGTTCACTCTCCTATTCTTTTCTCTTTTTGGAATGTCAACTGCATAAAAAATTTCAATATTTGATTACTGATGCATATTTTTTATCATTATAATTAGTATATTAGCTTAATTCAGGAGATGTAATATATGAGTTATGCCAGTATATTTAATCAATATTTGAAAAGTGTATTAATGTCACAAATTGTTAAACCAACTATCTATTGAAGGCTGTCCAGAAAGACAGAGAAGAAAAACTTGCTGGAAAACTGAAAAACATTCTTCAACAATATGTTCGAGGTGACAGGGAAGGCTTTCTGCACTTTGCAGAAACTGAAGCAGAACGATTATCGCATACAGGTAAATCAACTAGTTTCATTTCCAACACTTGTAAACTAAGGTTGTGTCCACTTGGAGATAATGTAATGAAGAAGGAATGGAATGAAAATTTTGTAAAAAATATATATAAATAAAGAATGTTTTGGGAAATAGTGAACAAAAATGAGGAAGTAAAACTTTCTACGATGAAGAATAGGGAATATTTGGAAGAAGGAGAACGGAGCATTCCTTCCAAAATTGGCGGGGTAAGATTTTTAAGTTTAAATTACAAGGAAAGGAATGAAGGAACGAATGTTTTTAAACATTTTACCCTATAATTCCATTCTATCCAAGTAAACGCCACCTAAATGATATATGTCGTTTTTTTGAAAATATATTCTATTCACCAAATTCAATGTACTCAAATCGATCAAAGTCTTCAAAAATACTTAACAATGTGACATAATATCCCATGTTTAAAAAGTACAAAAACTATATGTAGCTTTCTACAACTTGTTTAGGAGGTCCAATAAACTGCATTAGATTAGCCATATTCATAAACTTTGTTCTTTCCGATAAACAATCTGATGTTTAAATTCCAGCTTTTGGGGTGAATATTTTGCACACCATTGGTTACATATATGAGAGGCAGGCTGCACAAGAGCTTGGAAAGAAAGCTATTTATCTAGGCGTTCCGTTTATGGCTGAGTGGGTACGAAATAAAGGGCACTTCTGGAAATCTCAAATCACTGCAGCAAGAGGTATTAGAGTCTCATATCAAACATAGTCATCTGTTAACTTCAAATGCTTTAAACTTGTAACTTCAAGGAAATATTTAATAATCCGATGAGGGGATCGCTCCAGGTGCATTTCAATTGCTGCAACTTCAGGATGATATTCGTCACCAGTTTAAGATGGACGGCAGTGGTCCTGTAAATGATTTGGAGTCACATCTACGATTAAACAAGGACACACTCATGAACTCCCTGTGGAAATTGAATGTTGTCGATATTGAAGTAACCCTTTTACACGTATGCCAAATGGTTAGGACTTTATCCCGGATTTCATTTTGATTTATGAAGATAAATTATCTAAATGAACATATAAAATCTTGCTAATAGTAGATAATGTAAAAATTAAGATATTTACGTGATATGTGACTTCATATATTAAATTGCAATATGAATCAACAGCAGCAAGATGTTCATAATCCCTAAGTGGTGATTTTCAGGTTATAGTAGAAATTGGTGTTAAGAAGGAAGAACTGAAATTGCGTGCTTCTGCCCTTAAATTATTGGGGAAAATTTTCCAGGTAATAGATAAGTACATTTCTTAATAAGTAATAGGATGCCTCCCGATATCATGTAGACATTTTTCTATGTACTCTGTAACTGAATTCAGGTTTAATTTATAGAGAGAAAAGTATGCTCAAACTAGTGGGACGTCAAAGAAGAAAGTAGCTGATAGCAGTTCAGACAGTAGTGATGACGAGGATTCACCAAGACCACTTAATTATCGAACTCCACTAGTTACACAGGTATAATTTTTGGATCTTGATGCAGAAGTTGTGTCTTCTTAATTTACACACCAACATGCACATGTAAAGACTAAGGAATGAACTTGGATTTTTGGTCCCTCCAGGGCATTGGGAGACTGTTCAGGTGTCTGTGCAATCCAGCTTTTGATGTGGATGATGAAGAGATTGTGTACAGAAGCAAATGATAGAACTAAACGCATAACACCTGCATAAATGATTTTCATGCATGTTTCGTAGAACCAGAAAGGTGACAGGCTTTTGACAAATGAAATGTATCTTTGTGTATTTTGTGAAGAATGTATACCCATTTTTTTCCCCTCGAAAATCAGAATGCAGATTAATCATTATATGAACACATCTCTTTTCCTACAATGAATACGTTGCAAATTTTTCCTTGTGCCCAACTTTCATATATGATGAAAGTCTACAATCATTGGTTGTAGCCTAGTGATACTAAGATGCCGGTGGTATATGAGGTTGATGGTTAAAAATTTGTTGCAGGAGTTAATGTGTAATTACCATAAAATATTTTGAGAAACTCCGTCTAACCGAATGCAATCATCGCCTTAATACCCTAAACTTTGAAACTGACATACTTTGGTAAGCTGCAAGCTCTATAAATTTCATGGTCCGACGACTATAATAGAAGCATTTTATGTAAATTCGAAAAGCTCAGTGCATTCATAAATAGAGAGATACATAATGATGGTGAAAGGAGTTTTATATTGGTAAGGCTTAGCAATCTGGGAAGCTGTCAGAGCTCTTCCGCATTATTACATACCAAAAAATCACAAATCTGAAAAATGAAAATATAAGAATATTTACAATTTGTGTCAAGTTCATATCTAGCTGTGCGACGTAGCCTAATAGTTTACAATGTGTTTGTGCAGTTTGAAATGTTTATTTTTCTAGATACACAACAAGCAGATTGAAATTACTTATAATCTCATTTTTAAGTTAAGCGCAAAAATTATTATTGTGTACATAAAACACTGTATTTTTGAAACAAGTACATTGTTACACATAAACTCATTTTTACTTTGAGCACATTTTAAATTACGTATTACATTTTGGGAATCATTTTATGTTCAGAGTTCAACGTTTAAATATCCGAAATTGAGCTTAAGAATAAATTAATATTTATAAGTGGAAAAAAAGTTGAACATGTTACAGTTGGAAAATTGGAAAAAGAAAATCCAACCTGTGTAGTCTGTATAATCTAGTGGGGGTAAGCTCCAGAAGAATGAGTGGTAGCTCATGCATTTCAAGATTTCCCTGCCTCCTTGCTTTGCTATATCTCCGCATGCACATCTTTAAAAAAAAAATCAAAAATAAAATAAAATTACTTGCAATTTTTTTTGGATCCCCTTGAAGTATTTTCTCACTGCATCCACCCAACCCTCATTTTCTCTCCAAAATTGTGTTAAGAGTGTAACAAAGAAAATAAGAATGTGAAGGGGGTGAAGAGAGGATGAGTGTGCTGCTATTATGCAGTTTTGTATGGCTACTCATTGTCTTCCTTTTGGTTTGTCTCCAGATAGTTATAAAATTAACTTCAAGTCTTCTTGTTCTTCAGTTCCCCAAGCAGCTATTGTTATGTTTTCTGACAGAGGATCCTCTTACAATCCCCTTGTTTTCCAGGTTCTTGTTCCTCTTTCCTTTCTTTTTCTTCTTCTTTTTCTTGTAATCTGGATTACTTTCATTTGCATCATGAGTCTTTGAAATGTGTATCATCAGTTTATATAGGACGATAGGACCAATATTATTTCTATCTTAAAGATATGACCATAGTTTAGCTGATAAATTAGAAAATTTAGAGACATTAAACTAATTAAACTGCTTCTGAGTTCTGTCTATGGAAAGGGATAGGCTTTCCATAATTAGGGTAAGGTCCGCATACATCTTACCACCTACTTTATTTTTATTTTTTTGTTTGGGTGAGTGAAAGAGTGGCTTGTTAAAGAGCAAGTGGTGCTTCCCTCACCCCGTCTCATTCAAAATGAAAGTGATTTTTGAAATCTATATGTAATTTGAACTCCATTATCTTCGGATACACAATGTGATGGTATGTTAAATATGACAATCCTGTGTTTGCCTTCAAGGAGTATATGATATGTGTATAAGAATACCAATCTTTCAGTTAACATCAAACCAGATAGTTAGGAATACTAAATCTTACTATGGAAATTTTAGTCTAATTTAGAGAAAGGTAGTAGATTTTATAATGAGTTTGCAACATAAGATTGCTTAAATGCCTTCATCACCTATGCCCTAAAAGAAATCCGTTTTTCCATGGAAGAAGTCACGATGGGTAATATTGTAAATGTGAATACGAACACAGAACACTTGTTGCACATTTTTTCAGAACATAAAATCCCAATGTGTGACAAAATTCGTTGTATATGCCAAGTCTGCGTTTATATATTAACACAAGATTGCACATTGCATTAAATGAGTTTTTTCGATGGCAAAGGTACTTTTCTGTTAAGTAAGCAAGTTGCTCAGTTGCATGAACCAACTCAAGTTCCACACTTTCAGTTACCCACTATAGCATAAAATTATAAAACATACATGCTCTAAGTTTTCATTATAAATTTGTTAAGTATGTTTGATGTGTGGCTATTCATAGGCTGTTAGACTTTTGGGTCCTCCAGCACGATTTGAAGCATCAAAACTGAAAGTTGAATTTAAAGGTGAAGAGAAAAATCGATACACCAGAATTGTGCCAAGAACCTACACGCTCTCACATTGTGACTTTACTGCTGACCTAACCTTAACCATTTCTAGACTCATCCATCTTGATCAGGTAACATATAACTTATTAGCTTTACGCATACTGTTTCTTTTAGTTAAACTTGTGCTTTACAAATTTAATTATGTTCTGCTTGGTCTGTGTAGGAAGCTAACAACTTATCATGATGTTCATTCGAGTCCAGTATAAAAACAGAAGATGCTTTGTTTTATTTAATAATAATGATAAAAGCACGAATGTTTGAATGGCAGTTGAAAGGATGGTATAATAAGGATGATGTCGTGGCTCAGTGGACAGAAGTGAATGGAGATGTGTGTCTTGATGTCCACTGCTATGTGAGTGGACCAAATCCCTTGCTAGTCTTGGTTGCAGAGTTAAGATACCACATATTCTCCAAGGAGTTACCTTTGGTAAGTCCAATGTATGATGTTAATGAAAAACATGAACCTTTTATGCATGTTAATATTAAAAACTAAAGATTATGGACTATTTCAGTAATCTCATTAACACAAATATGTATAAGAGTGTCCAAATATGAAGCCACCAGTGAATCAAGCAAAAGCTTTCTGCAGGAATCTGGCACCCTAGGAAGCACGGACACTCCAAAAAGGATGCCGTATGCGTGTCGGACATGGCGACACGGCACCGACACGGTTGAGTACGTGTCCGACACGCCATGTGGCGTGTCTACAGAAAAAGGCGACCGACACGGGTTCGACACACGACCGACACGCGACCGACACGGCCCACCGACCCAGCCCATATAAAAAAAGCCCAAAACCATCTTTAAAAAACCCAAAATCAGTTTTTAAAAGCCCAAACCATCTTATATTAACCCTAATTTTATGTCCCTTGATGAACCGGAAATGGAAGTTATTCTTTTTACACAAGATGATCATTTGAATGAAAATGTAGAATAGATCTTATAGTAGTTTATCACTATTATGAAGGAAACACTATTATTATTATGAATGAAGTTGTTCAATATTTGACATATACAAATCTTATATTTTTTATATTTTTTTTTACTTTTTTTTTGTCGTGTCCCATATCCAGAACACTTTGATAATTGACGAATCCCCGTGTCCGGTGTCGCCGTATCAGTGTCGGTGCTTCCTAGCTGGCACCTCACCAAGCACTGAATATCAATCACGGTGTAGAAATTTCACTCTCTTCATTTTAAATTGATTGTGTATGTTCCTTCCCACTTGATGACCCGACATTGTGCTGGTACAAAGTCTTTACTGTAACTTCAGAATCTTGACAAGAAAAAGGGCCAGACAGTGATCATATCAAATTCTAAGCATATAATAGAAGTTTTGATTTATAATATGTTAATGTTATCTTGTTTGTGTAGATTTTTTATATTAGAAACTATATGCAACTCTCTGTTACTGATACCAGGTTCTCAAGGCTGTGCTGCATGGAGATTCAGCATTCTTCAGCGAGCATCAAGAGTTGATGAACGCATCAGTTCGAGTTTATTTCCATTCTAGTTCTAAGAAATATAATCGCATTGAGAGCTGGGGGCCACTTAAAGATGCTGCACAGGTAAATAAATTTGTGATTTTTACATGCTACCACAGTTTGCGTCAAGATCAGCAGCATTTTCTGTAACTGTTTTTACATAGAAATATTCACGTGTTACAACATCTAGTAAAACTACTTTCTAAGCGTTCTTATTGTGCCAAACGTTTCAGGAAAGACCAGAAGATAATAAAAAGCAAGGCTTATTAGCCACGGAAGAAGTTTCTCATCATCATGAGAACTGCAGAAGCCCAAAATCTCTGTTTCAAGCTCTGGTAGCTTTCCTACTATAACTTACATATTGACATGCAATTAACATCAGTATATCAAGCTTCAATCAGCTTTTATAGAGTTGCAGTCAAATTTTTTGGAGGATCAACTTCCTGTGATGTATAGCCGCAAATTTAGTTTCCAGGGTCATTTAATCTTTTGTACCTTTAGTCGTTCATCATATGATATACTTCACTTACAATTCTTGTAAAATCAACACACTGGAATCATTTTAATTCACGGTTATTCAATAATGTGTAGCTTCTTATCATGATTTAACAAATAAAAAAAAAAAATTATACAGGTTGTAGAATAATAAATGCAATAGTTGCTGATTTTCAACATACAAATTCAATCAGCCCCGCAGGCTTCTTTCGGTCTGGAGTGTAGTTATTGAACTGTACGATTTCATAAAGGGGTTAATTATTAAGGTCATTTACTGAGTCTAAAATCTAAATATATGAAAGTCATGATTCCAAAAGTAACTTAAAAATATTATACATTGAGTTTTACACATTTTTTATTAATAATATTACATTCAAATGAAAGTTTTTGAGTTTTAATATTTTAGATAATATTTTTAGATTTTTAAAATTTTATCTACTATTTATTTTTATTTAACTTAAATAAAACAATCAAAAAATTAAAAATAAATACTTGATAAAAATTTAAAAATCTAACAATATTATCTAAAATAGTAGAACTCACAACCTTTAATTTGGATATAATATCATTCATAAAATACTCAAAATATAACATTTTTCAGAATTTCAATTTACGATAAAGTGATATTTTTTTACAAATTTTTAAATAAGTATATGAGTCAATTTTATAATTAATGAGTCACCTGATATATTTGCATGCAGTAAGGACCCATTTGATAATTAACCCTTTCATAAAGCAATTTCGCAATAGTTGCAGACGGAAAAAGTCAAAAACACTGAGATTTACGTCGCCCGTATGCTTGTTCATTACAGCAAAACTCAGCCAGCAAATCATTCAAATGCTAGTAAACCTGCACTTCATCGCAAGGAAAGTTGTATTTGGAATGATGAATGATCTGTTGAAAACACAATCTTTATTATGAATATAAAACATATATATAAACGAGTCAATTCAGATCATATTTAGATTAATCAAACCGTATGGTAAAATCTGCAGATTCTACCTCTACTGGATCGAATGACAGGGTGTATCAGACATTGTCATCCTTAGCAAAAAGAACCACCATGGGTCTGCTTCAAATAAAATAAAAGAAATATACATTCACAATCTTATAAATCTTTTACATATCCACTCATTCACTAACAAACCAGGAAGTCAGATCCACAAGTCCATAATCATCCAAGTCACCCACGTTTATTCAAGAATCGTCTTTTGATAAAAATATCCAATGAAACTAAGAATGCACTTTTACTACTTTTAAAAAGCTCTATTAGGCTTGGATGATGACGAAGACTTTGCTTTAGCAAAATCGACCAGATCTTTGAAAAGTGCATCTTCAGATTTATCTGGCTTCTTTGGGGTTGATGAATTGAGAGAGAGATTGTTCGTCTGCCCAACTAAGTTATCAAAGGAGGAACCCGACCCCTCACTTGAAAGAGCTCCTGCATTATGCTGTCTGAAGAACTGTGTTCTCTGACTATGCTTAGAAGGCGGGGGTGGAAGGAACACAGGAGATTCCAAAGGAGTTGGAGACGACCGGTCAATAGGTTTGGTTGTTGCAGTTTGTTCACCATAACTGGGGGGCTTTTCAGAAAAGATCGAGGCAGTAGGGTTTATAAAATCATCGGAGGCAGTTGGGTTAATGAAATCATCAGGTGGAGACCATGACACTTTCGCTTTTGATGGGGCAGTAGAGTTTGTGTTGTTTACATGAGTTGGTACTGGCACAGGGGTGGATCCAGAAGCTGCTGAAGTCCTTTCAGAGTTGTAAACATCGCCACTTAGATAATCAATTTGACCATAATCTTCATTAATCGGCTTTTTCGACGCGGGTGTGGGAGGTAAAAGTGGGTTTACACGGGCTGTTTCAATCTGACCATTGCCTGGTTTTCGTCCTTGTCCTTGCAAAGTATCCCTTGATGACCTGCACAAATACATGGTTTGATTCACAGATTAGATAATTAATTAGTAAGCCAAACGCTATTATCCATAACAAGATAGGACAGCAAATTGATAAGAAGGTCATTAACATTCATTATCACCTGAGAGCTAGCTGAGAAAAATCATCTTCAGGCTCCTCATCCTCGTGAGTCACATTTACTAAAGGGACAGCTGAAGGTTGTGCTTGTCCTACTCTTGGATATGGTATTCCTTTTGCAATGTCATCATGCCGGCTAAGAACACGCTGCAGGGTATCATTTAATGTCAATCCCTTCATTAGGAGCTCTTCATCTCTGAAAACCGATAACCGCTCTGTCAGTAATTATTAAAGATAACAAGTGGTAAGCAATTATATCAATTTTTTACTTACGCTGTATTGTTCACAAGAATCATGACACGCTTTTGGTAGGAATGACACTGCTCAACCAAGTCAACAATCACCTCTTCCTTGATACCCTACCACGAACACAGACAGATTGCAGTCTAGTATGGTAACTAACAACTTAACAGATGGCAATCAAACTACATCAATAAATATACCTCACGATTTTGAGGATCTAACGCATTGAGCATTTCCATCAATACATCTGCTAGTCCATCAGCAGTGTGAATCTCTGTCAAGCTGCATTAATTTCTTTTCATAAGTACATATATGTTGGTCTAAGGTGCTAAATAAAAAAAAAATGTGAAGAATTAATCCAGAGAAGAGAAGCAAAGGAAGACTTCGTACTGCAGCCTAATCAGATAGAACTTTTACATACAGAAATTAAGGCACATCTGACCATGTGATCTATATACAAAAGATCTAGGGGCGGTAAGTATGTTGTCCTCTATTCTAACAAAAAAGAATCTGTATATTTTTTCTTATGCCTGGTGAGAGGTTTAGAGTGGATGTACAGAATAAAATAATAATTCCACTGGAATTTACCAAATGGAGTACAACTTGGTTTTTGAATGACAAATGTGTAAAGAAGGTTACTCATTGCTGCCTATTGCCACTCTTGACATGTGTAAACAGGCCAAAGAGGCACCTAATATGAAATGAGTGATTAAGCTCATAAGTAAAACACAAGAAAGACGAATATAATGGTTTTTTTTGAAGAGTAAGAATAGAGTGTGAAGTTTGTTTCATTAACTTCCCTGACGTACTCACTTCATGGGGCAAAATACGGGTCAAATGACTATCCACCTCTGCAGCTAATAAATATCCACATCAGCAAAGGTAGTAGGGATATAATTTGAATTTTGAAATATTTAACTTTAGGGTAAAGTTTTGTGTTGTCCAGTTAAAAAATGTAATAGTTCATTTCTTTTATTTATCACTTCCTGTAATCATGTCTTTCTTCGTTCTACCTAGTTTTTGTTGAAAGGTTAAAAAGGTATTTAAGTGCTACTTGAAAAACATAAAATATAGGGGATATTTGAACATTAAAAGTACAATAGACAAAATGATCTAGGCCATCCAATACGAAGTCGACAATATATAATTGCATCTCCATTAATGCCCCTGAAACTAAATTTTCAGCGGGGTAACACAGACCAACACTGATCCGTAATAAGAAAGTGGACTTCATATTCTTGCAACTGGAGTAACAATAAAGGAACACATAAAAGTAAAAATGATTTATACAATACCTCAGTCCAGGAGCATCCGATTGGAGAGATGCCTGAATAGCAGCTTCCTCATATGTTGAAGCAGGGTCCACGATTGATGGTGGGTGCATTAGCGGCTGCGTTTGTGGTGGTGTAAACAACGGAACACTGTTCTCCTCACGGGGTGGAAATTCTACACCAGCGGACTGAATAATTGAATGTATTCAGTTAAATACTGAGGGATGTCGAAAAAGATGTCTAAATTAAAGAAGCTCTGTAGGAACTTGCGACAAGTAATTTTTTACCGTACATCTAACAATGCACCAACAGTTATCGTATCACGTATAAATGGTTTATCAATCAATGAGAAAGTCAACAAAATATACTATTTCAATCTTATATCTCCAAAACCTTATAAGTGATTACTATGCCAGAGGAAAATTTGTGCTAGCTAAAGAGCTAATTGAAGATAATGTCGCACAAGAGCAATTTAATAGGTACAAAAATTATTTGGATTACATTATAGGCACTCTCATAATGAATCTGCTGACTAAATCATACCCAAGCTATGTCAATCAAGATTTGTTGAACAACTCAGTTTACACTAATATATCAAAAATGAAACCGGATGACTAATTTATTACTTGCAAAAGAATACACTGAAGACTACCTTTAGTTCATTGTAAGCAGTAAGATATTGGGGATATCGTGCCCCTGATCCTCCCAGAGCTTCTTGCCAGGTATCTATTAAAATCAATATTTTCTCCCGAACATTTAAATCTGGCTGCAAAATTACAATACAGTATAAGAATGACAAGGCCTGAATACTTTCTAGGCAATGAGAGTATATATCCTCAGTAAGAAACACAATTTACCTTCTTCTTTACAATTTTAACCATTTCATGTAATATATCCCGCTCAGCAATTAATCGAAAGATATTTTCTCCGCAATTTTTGCTAAGAGTCTCCAGCACCTAATTCAGAAAACCAGATATAAGGTGCAATGTCAAATGCAAAAGAAAATCTGTATTAAAACCCAGGTGAGCTTTTCAATGTATAGATGGAATATTGGGATTTGAAGGCATAAAGTACATATCACAGCTAAGAATGTGTGGTGGCGTGATCTTTGGGTGTTTCTGATTGGCACATTTAGTATTGATGAACTATTCACATAAAGGTAACAATTAACTTCTTGCACAACAGTGTTTCTGATCGTTGAGAGATGAGAAAAATACAGTGAAGTCGGATTTTTAAAAAAAACTTACCGTTTTACAGGAAAAATCAAATTAAAAACGGAGGGGAAAAGCTGAGATTGTGTGTGAAAGGGTGCAGATTAGTTGTGTGTGGTGCTTTTAGGGGGGGCATTAGATTAGATTATCTAATGGCTTAGATTAGTTTCTAGTTTTTATTTTAATTTTAGTTTCTATTTGATCATTTGCTCATATATATATATATATATATCAATATCTTCTGCACATGTAAATGACTTCTCTTGGTCATATTTGATCAACATAATTACGTGCAAAATTATGATAGGAAAGTACTAATTCATTAGATTTAGCAATTAAAACTAAAGAAAGGAAGAGTAAAAGAATGTGCAATTACTGACAAAGAGAGTAAGCAGCTGAATTTTTGGATTTTTACTTCCGAGACGCTTCTTGAGTATCTTCAAAGCATCCTTCGTTTGACTGAAAGTTCAATGGAAACCGAGAACTGAGTACTTAATTTTCTTAAATAACATACAGGCTGAAACAAGAAAACGGGTAATTGGCTGTGGTATTTTAAGAAAAATAATCAAGCAGGAAAACTTAAAATAATCCGCTAACAAACGAAACAAATCAAGGTGACTGTACAAAGTACTATCAGAAAAGTGCTTTTTGTTCTACCAATTACTTCATAAAACGTGTGAATAAAATTCTTGGCCTCTTATTAAAGAGTTCCATATGATACACAACCAAACACAGCATTCTAAAATTTAATTTATTCGTTACAGGTCTATTCTACCCACTACTTGATTAAAATGCATATTAGCTCATTTTTTAGAATAGGGGTATGGTCTGCGTGCATCTTACTGTCCTTGGCCCCCCTTTAAGCGGGTTATATTGAGTATGTTTGGTTTGTTTTGGTTTGGTTTGGTTTGGTTTAAGAAATCATTACATGATCTACCGGAAAACAAACATTTTTGGAAGTTCAATAACTACTAACAACGTCTTTGTTTTCCAATTTACTGTCCACACTATCTCTACATTTATTTGGAAAAAAAGAATATTTCTATGGTTGGAAGCTGGAACACATCAATGCACCTTTCAAAAATAATTTCCTAAGAGTTAATCTCAAAGTGTTTGAAAAATCTCATTTGCATAGTATTAGAGGAAAAAAAGGTTATTTTCATGTACGTAGAGGCAAATAATATTTTCAAAACACCCTCTAAATGTATCAACAACCTATACTTGAGTTACTTCAAAAAACCATGGAGTCTTGTTGATTCGAAGCACCTAGTATATGGTACAGATTTCATATACTAGAAAAGAAGATAAAACTTAATCTATCCGTTACGAGAGACTTGACCAAAAAGAGAAGTATTTAAACATTTCAACTTATGAGACATATTCAAAGCATTACCCATTACATATTCTATTACATAAACAAGCCAGCATTTAAAATGCATATCATTCAGATAATCAACAACTTCCCAATTTGCAAAGCAAGACATCAAAACAAAGACAAACAGCCACAGCTTTCATCAAAGATAAAATGTAAATACCCTGGATTTGAGTTGATGAGATCGCATAGCTCGATATTAATAGCCCAGTCTGGACCAATCAGCGAATCACTAGTTGCTCTTTCAGCACAAGCTGCCACACCACTAGTAGGCATTCCAATACTATGAATTCCCGAAATCATATTTCCTAAAACCACAAACCCCAAAAATCAATTCAAAATCTAAAGCATGACATCCTCAGAATCTCCGATAGCAAGAAGATCCAATGAAATTCAGGCACAAGATAAAAAAAACAGAAACAATCGTCTAAAAGAACCCGAAAAACTACTATAATTTGTAAAATCAAGTCAACACAGCTATAAACCTTCAAGAGCCAAACTTTTTCAACCTCATCAAATGCAAATTATACAATCACAAACAATAATCAATGAAATCAGACCATAGCCCACCAAAATTACATCTTTAAATATTACAAACACCACAAAATTAAGAATTTAATTGCAGAAATTATGATCATCCACTACAAATTTATACTAATAAACAAAAAGGGCTAAACAAACGAGTGAATATACATACAGAATCAAAGCAAGAGAAATTAAGAAGAAATGGTCAAATGAGATACCTTTATGTATAAGCACTGAGATGATGTTTTTAAGAAATAAAGGGGGTTGAGGGAGAGAGATGGGCTTTATTGTTGTATCGAGGGGTTTACAAGTTACAACTACAAGTGTTTTTAATAGATTTATTTATTGAAAATTATACCCCAAGAAATAACTTAGTAATTTCGATATATATCAGCGTGTGTATCGTGTTTTGACTTGTCTAACTTGGATGACATAACTCAATGGTTCATGGTCTTTCCTTGGTAAACAAATTTTGATACGAGGTAGGGTGTTATCCTACGCCTTGGCCTCGATTAAAAATATTTGGGCTTGAACTCGAGTCTGACCGAATTTTAATTGCCTCGATTAAAAATATTTGGGCTTGAACTCGAGTCTGACCGAATTTTAATTTTTAAGTTTGATATTTAATTTATAAAAAAATTAATAAATTCAAATTAGGCTCAATTGATTTCCCCGAATATTAACAAAAACTCGAAATAAGATCGGTTTGACTCGAGTTCGATTCGATTAAATATATAAAATATAAAAAACTATTAAATATTTTATTAAAACATATTTTTATTGAAAATTTAAAATTATAAAGTCTTGATAAGGCTCGTAAATTTTACGAACCAAGTAATCTCGAGCTTGTCTTGTTAAGAAATTCGAATAGCTCGAACTCGGCTCAATTATTACTGAGCTGAATTTCATAAGTAAACTATTAAACATTGTTATAACCATTTATTCATCTCCGACTCTTTACATTCTCATATACGCTCCTCTCTTCGCCCCTCATCTTTTTACATTTTGGAGAGAGTGTACGACACGTATTATGAGGTACATATGATATATAGTTTTACAACTTATTTTTACAATTTCATATTTTTAAATAAAAATTGAATGTTTAAATTTTACTTCGGAAAAAAATTAAAAATAAGTTATGAAACTACTTTATATGTACCTTAAAATATGTGTGGGATATTTTCTCAGGAATGTAAAGAAATAGATGAGACGAATGGAGTATTAAATAACTTGTAATTTACAAAAATCAAAATGTAATAAAATTTTGACATTGACAATTAAAAAAAGTAATGTACCATATCCATGATGGGTTTCGAGCATATAAACGCAACGGAAACAGTAATTAAAAACGTAAAAAATCAGAATTTTCGAAACCCACCGTAGGATCCATGCGAAAAACATATATTTAATTCGTAGATCAGATTGTTTACCTTAAGAAGCTTTATCAATTGGTTAACTAATGGAGATCCAAAGCTTGTTCAATCACCACGCATCCCACTCTCGCGATCTACGCTCTATCGGTATCCACACGAATGCTTGAACTCAAGGATTGGATGTGTACTAGCACAAACCCGTTTCTTCTTGCTCTCTTCATCTTCTCTCTTGGTAGCTAGGGTTTTAGTAAAAGTCTTGCACCCCCAAAAAATCAGCCATATAAGAGATATTATATAGAGAGTAAAAAAACGAATTATAACTCTTAACTAATTAGGAGTTATTATTAATTCGAAATTCACATTTGTATTATAATTAAGTCTCACTTATTTATTTAACAAATAAATTTCATAATTAATATTAGTAAATTCGAATATCAATATTTATCTCATTAATTAAGTCATACTTAATTAATATCATAAATTATTCGAATTACATTAATATAATTTAAATCCAATTTAAATTAAATAATCCTTCAAGTATTTTTAGTGTGTGACCCTATAGGTTATTATTATATTGACAACGAATTTTAAATCTAATTTAAAATCGTAAACAATGAGCGGCATCTAGTAATACATCATTGCTACCCAAGTAATGATAATTGAATCGGTGATCGATTAAACCTTTTGTGAATAATGTACAATGTAATATAATCCTTTTAACCAAATATTATAGATTAAACTAGAGGCATGTAATGTGTCATCCTCATCATAGTTTAATCCAAGTTTCCTTGATCAATGAGTAGACTATCATATCAAATCAACATTTGAGCGTGGTCACGCATTTCATAGCCTAGCTCACACAAGAGCCCAATAATATCACTCCTAAAATAGGAGGGTTAAATCCCATCTAGATCATTCATATTTCTCACACGATTCATAATATACCCAATGTCCACTTTTATCATTACCCGGTCAAGGATAACTTTTAATGGAATCAATGTATATTAATTCTCGTATAGAAATATAATGACTTCAGGTCTAAGGATCATTACATCATTATCACTGTGAGAATTACTTATGACACAACAAACATGTAGAATCTCACATTGGGTCTGTCCAACACCATGTACATATACATCTGCCTGTGTTTTTGACTTTAGTATCATCATACCAATGATCAATGAGATGTAATCATCAGTCAACAAACATACCAGTCTTAATGCATTATTATTGTCCCTTAATAATAATAATCGACTAGGGAGCTTTATGAATATTGATACTATTCTCATAATCTCATTTCTAAATCACGTACTTAGAGATATAGAATTACATATCATATTCCAAGGTGTTGTGCATATATTGTGTACTTGATGATTTCATAAACAAAACATCTAAGTAGATTTTACTTAGTGAAATAATGTAGCACTCGACAGATAAGAATTATAGTCCCGACGGATAACTCATTATAGTCCCGACGGATGATGACTTATTATCCATCGAGTGAGTAGCTTGTGTAATAATGAGTCTGTAGCACATTTCTGCATACACCTTTGTATAGATTCTGTAGTAGCATATAAGTCATGTTGACTTTAACTAGATATGCAGAATAGGTTGATTAATTGTACATATATGATATCTTGTAATTCTGCATAAATGAATTGAAGTCAAGTGCCAAAATAGCTACCGACGGATGTTTAACAAAGCCATTGACGGATGATCAAATGGCTATCAACGGATGTTTTATATAGCAGTCGACGGATGATCAATGAAGCCATCAACAGATGATCATAAAGTCGACGGATGATCATGTATTCAACGGATAAAGAATTCAAACATCAGTTGACAGTGACAACCAGTCACATGCGTCGGGATGTATGCAAATGGAATGAGGAAGCCTATTAACTGGGTAATAGAGAACAAAGTAACAAAGCATTGAACCCGATAGTTTTTATAATGATTCTATCTTTTGACTTTGTAATCTTATTAATATATAAACCAAGAAGTAGCAAATAGAAATTAAGATCTGAGATAAAAAAAAAAAGAGAGAAACATTTGTAAGCAGAATTATTAGCATTTCTCTGTATTCTCGGTAGTTCAAATTTGTAAGCAGCTGTGAGCATTCTTGCACACAGAGTTCTCTCGATATAATATATATCTCTGGTGGAATTGTTTAAATCCACCAGAAAGTTTTTAAAGACTCTTGTTTTTAATTACTTATGTTTTGATTCACTTAAGTTTTTATTCCGCATTGTGCTAATCAAAACACTTATATTTGTTTTCGAGTTTGAACATTTTTATTTTAAGAAAAAGGTTCAAGAATTCCATTCAACCCCCCTTCTGTAATTCTTGCTATATTGTTAAGGGATTAACAATTGGTATCAGAGAAAGCTTTTAATCAACAAAGAGTTTAAAGATCAAAACAATTCAGCAAGATGAACAAGATGGATGTTGGAGTCAAGATTCCTTTTCTAGATAAAGATAATTACCATCATTGGAAGGTAAAGATGCATCTTCATATGTTTTCTCAAGATGAGGCCTATGTGGACTGCATAGAAAGAGGCCCTCATGTTCCAATGAGAGTTGCAACAGGAAACGAGCCATCAGTTCCCAAGCCAAGGCATGAATGGTCTGATCCTGACATTGAACAAGTCAGGAAGGATAAAAAGACCATGAATATTCTGTTTAATGGAGTTGATGCAGACATGTTTGACAACATTATCAACTGCAAAACTGCCAAGAAAGTCTGGGATACTATACAGATAATCTGAGATGGCACTGAGCAAGTTAGAGAAAATTAGATGCAGCTCTTGATTCAGCAATATGAGCATTTTCACAATGAGGAAAGTGAGTCTCTCACTGACATTTTTAGTAGGTTTCAAAAACTACTAAATGCTCTTAAGTTGCATGGGAGAGTCTATCAGACTAAAGACTCTAATATGAAATTCCTTAGATCTCTTCCAAAGGAATGGAAACCAATGACAGTCTCATTAAGAAACTCACAAGATTATAAGGAGTTTACTTTGGAGAGACTGTATGGCATCCTGAAAACCTATGAGCTTGAAATAGAGCAGGATGAAAGGATGGAGAGAGGAAAGAAGAAAGGAGGATCCATTGCACTAGTTGCTGAGTTGGAAAAGGAGAAGGAAGTGAAGATGGAAGCTGTTGAATCAACTTCAAAGGTCTGTGAGAACAAGGGCAAGGGGCTTGCAGTAGAAAGTGAAGATTCATTGAGCCAAGATGACATGGAGGACATTGATGAGCACCTAGCATTTCTTTCCAAGAGATTTGCCAAGCTCAAGTTGAAGAAGAACTTTGGAGCAGCCAAGCCAAATAGAAACATGGTGGATAAGTCAAAATTCAAATGTTTCAAATGTGGCTTGGCAGGGCATTTTTCCAATGAGTGTAGAAAGTCAGATTCCAGTAAGAAAAAGTTTGAGTCTGTGGATTATAAGCAAAAATACTTTGATTTACTCAAACAAAAGGAAATGGCTTTTATTACACAAGAAAATGACTGGGCAGCAGATGGTCTGGATGAAGATGAAGATGTCAGCTATGTCAATCTAGCCCTAATGGCCAAGTCTGATGAGATAGAGATAAGTTCCTCAAGCAATCAGGTAATTACTACAAACCTTGCACATTTATCTAAAGATAAGTGTAATGATGCCATAAATGACATGTCTACATAATTATATCATCTGCGTGTTACACTTAAGTCTCTTACTAAAGAAAATTCTAAAATCAAATAAAATAATTTGTTTTTAAGTGAGAGGAATAATGTGCTTGAGTTATTGATTTTGAGAAATTAAGAATTGAGTGTAAGATTGCCAAGGAGGAATTAACTGAGTTCTTGAAAAATGAAGAAATTTTAAAGAAGCAGTTCGAGCATGAACAAGAGGTGATTAAAGCATGGAAAACATCCAGGGATGTCCATGCTCAAATCACCAAAGTTCAAGGAATTGAGTCTTTCTGTGTTGAAGCCTGGAAAAAGAACAAAGAGAAACTAGAACCTAATTTGGTAGATGGACTGCTAACAGATGTAGACTCGACGGATGATGAGGACTATCCGTCGGATAACAAAAAGTGTTATCCGTTGAATGATGAAAATCCTCATCCGTCGGCTGTGAGCAAGCCCATTAGCAAAGCCAAACTAATCAAGCTGAATGAGAAGTATGGGTTTGTTTCCAAGAACTTTGTTTCAGGAGAGTCAAGTCAAGTTAAGAAAGGGAAAAAGGCTAATGTTGGTCACATGACTGTCAAACAGTTAAGTGACAGACTTGAGAAAATTGAGGTAAAAACAGAGACTAAAAGGAAAAACAATAGGAATGGTAAAGTAGGGATTAACAAACACAATAACTACACACCTGATAAATATGCTCCTAGAAAAATCTATGTCAAGTGTGGTAGTGTAAATCATTTATCTGTTAATTGCAAATCTGCTAGCCTACTCCCATGTATGTTCAGTCTCAATTTCCCAACATGAATGCCATGCCTCCCATGCCTATTAATGCTATGCCTACACAGAACATGAATGCACAGTTTTCTAATATGCCATTTGCACCTAATCCTTATTATGCTGCATATAGTATGCCATAAATGCCATTTACCATGCCTTACTGGAATAACATGTTTACTCATAGCATGCCATTTCCTGTTAGTCATAATATGCATGATAATTCTGTTGCAATGAATGGTTTCAAAGGCTCAACTCAAATGACTAAGAATGAATCTGAAATTTCTGAGTCAAATGAGATAAAGCCTAAGAAACAGAAAAAGAAGGCTAACAAGGCAGGACCCAAGGAAACTTGGGTACCAAAATCAACTTGATTTGATTTTGATGTGTGCAGGGAAACAGAAGGAATCTTTGGTACTTGGATAGTGGTTGTTCAAGACACATGACTGGTGATTCTACCCTGCTCACAGAGTTTAAGGAGAGAGCTGGACCAAGTATTACTTTTGGAGATGACAGCAAGGGTTATACTGTGGGATATGGCTTGATTTCAAAGGACAATGTCATCATTGCGGAGGTTGCCTTAGTGGATGGTCTCAAACACAATCTGTTGAGTATCATCCAGCTTTGTGACAAAGGCAATTCAGTAACCTTCAACTCAGAAGCCTGTGTTGTGACTAATAAAAGAAGCAACAAAGTGGTTCTCACTGGTGTGAGAAAAGGAAATGTGTACCTAGATGATTTCAACTCATCTAATGCAGAATTTGTAATTTGTCTTCTCAGTAAAGCAAGTCAAGATGAAAGTTGGCTATGGCACAAGAAGCTATCTCATTTAAACTTCAAGACCATGAATGAGCTGGTAAAGAAAGAACTGGTAAGAGGCATTCCTCTAGTGGAGTTTTCAAAGGATGGACTGTGTGATGCCTGCCAAAAGGGGAAGCAAATCAAAGCATCATTCAGGAAGAAACTTGATTCAACAATTGAAGAGCCTTTGCAACTGCTTCACATGGATTTGTTTGGACCAGTCAATGTATTGTCCATCTCAAGGAAAAGATTTTTCCTAGTAATTGTAGATGATTTCTCAAAGTTCTCTTGGACATATTTCCTAAAGTCTAAAGATGAGGCTAGTGAAATCATCATCAATCACATTAGGCAAGTCAACAATCATCCTGATTTCAAAGTTAGAAGAATCAGGAGTGACAATGGAACTGAGTTCAAGAATTCTGTCATGAGAGCATTTTGTGAGGAAAATGGGATTCTGCATGAGTTTTCAGTAGCAAGGACTCCATAACAGAATGAAGTAGTGGAAAGGAAGAACATATCACTTATTGAAGCTGCAAGGACAATGCTTGAAGAATCTAAACTACCAACATATTTCTGGGCTGAAGCTGTAAATACTGCATGCTACACTCAGAACATTTCTCTGGTTAATCAAGCAAGATACATGACTCCCTATCAATTGTTCAAGAACAAGAAGCCAACTCTAAACTTTCTTCATGTCTTTGGATGCAAATGCTATATCCTGGGAAATCAAACTGATCAAAATGGGAAGTTTGATGCTAAAGCAGATGAAGGAATTTTTGTTGGATATGATGTTGGTAAAGCATATAGAATCTACAATCTAAGAACCAACATTGTTGTGGAATCTATACATATTGTGTTTGATGATAAAAAGATTGAAGGACTGAAAGATGGAGATTACCATGAGAGCCTCAAATTCGACAATGTGGAGATGGTTAGTGATGACAGTGATGATGAAAGTGATCAAGAAACAGTGTCTAAGGATAATGCAGACAAATCTACTACCAATGAAGCACAAAACTCAACATCTGTCGAGTTGCATAATGCTTCATCCGTCGGAAGGCAATCTGCATTATCCGTCGGGAGACAAACTACTTCATCCGTCGGTACTCAAAATTCACCATCCGTCGGGTTATCAAAAGGTGCAGGAAGTCAAGACAGATCACCTATAGACAGTTCCCCTTTCCTAAATCAAAGATCCACAAAGTCAGGGGGAGTTTCTAGCAATCAAAACTCAATCACACATCAAGACAACTATGAGGTCTCTTCATCTAGAGCTAATCTACCTCAACAAAGAAAATGGACAAAATATCACCCCTTTGAGTTTATCATTGGTGATGTTTCTTCTAGAGTTCAAACAAGAAGAGCAACTCAGGAAGAATGTCTATACAGCAGCTTTCTGTCAAAGGAAGAACCAAAGAAGGTAGAAGAAGCTTTATTGGATCCTGATTGGATTTTAGCTATGCAGGAGGAGCTAAACCAATTTGAAAGGAATAATGTATGGAAGCTGGTACCCAAGCCTAAAGGAAAAAATCCAATAGACACCAAGTGGGTATTCAGAAACAAGATGGATGAAAATGGCATAGTATCAGGAATAAAGCTAGATTGGTTACTAAGGGCTATTGTCAGCAAGAAGGAATTGATTTTGATGAAACATTTGCTCCTGTTACAAGAGTTGAAGCCATCAGAATCTACTTAGCCTATGCAGCCCATGCCAATTTCAAGGTCTATCAAATGGATGTCAAAAGTGCCTTTCTGAATGGAGATTTGGAGGAAGAAGTATATGTCAGTCAACCTCCTGGTTTTGAAGATCCAAATTTTCCAGAATATGTCTATTATCTTCTGAAAGCACTTTATGGACTGAAGCAAGCACCTAGAGCCTGGTATGACACTTTATCAAAGTTCCTTTTGAAAAATCACTTCACAAGAGGTACTGTAGATAAAACTTTATTTTTCAGAAATGTTAATGGTTCTAGTATACTTGTTCAAATTTATGTAGATGATATTATTTTTGGCTCTACATATGAGAAACTTTGCAAAAAGTTTACCAAATTGATGCAAAGTAAGTATGAAATGAGTATGATGGGAGAACTAACTTACTTTTTTGGTTTACAAGTTAAGCAAGTTAGTGATGGAATATTCATTAGTCAAACTAAATATATTTTTTATCTTTTAAAGAAGTTTGATCTAATGGATTGCACATCTGCAAAAACTCCCATGACCACTACAACTAAGCTTAAATTAAACACTACTGAAAAATCTGTGGATATTTCAAGTTATAGAGGTATGGTTGGCTCACTTCTGTACTTAACAGCTAGTAGGCCAGATATAATATTTGCTACTTGTTTATGTGCTAGATTTCAGGCTGATCCTAGAGAATCTCACTTGATAGCTATTAAGAGGATTTTCAGATATCTCAAGGGAACACCAAACCTTGGCATTTGGTACCCTAGAGATTCTGGTTTTGATCTAACTGGTTATTCAGATGGAGATTATGAAGGTTGTAGAATTGATAGAAAAAGTACAACAGGAACCTGTCAATTTCTAGGAAACAAGCTTGTTACCTGGTTCAGTAAAAAGCAAAATTCAGTGTAATAACCCCAATTTTTGGAATTTTTGAAACCCTTATGAATAGTGATTTTGCTGATTATGCTGAATAAGAAAACTTTTCATGCCACACTATGTAGGGGTTCTGTTATTGATATTCTGAGATTTTATTAGTACTCTATATGGTATATAAGTGTATCTAAAGATCGTCAGAATCTAATTCCGAACACTTTGATTTTTCCCGGAAATCCACCAGATACAGAAAGAAGTGAGTATAAGGTAACATGATAAATAGGATTTAAATTCAAGGATTTTAAGAGGGGATCATAAATAGGAATATAAAATATTGAGGAAGGTTTAGGGGAACCCAAGTGATAAGATCCCGGATATGATTCCTCAAACTGATAAACGAGAACGAAAGTTAAGCGAACCGTATAACAGATCAGCGGTCATTAGGCAAGCAATTAGGAGTTAATCAAGGATGTTAGGGATGATAATGTCATCAAACCAACAAGAAGAAGACAAGTGTAACAAGATGACCTAAGCTTGATGACCTAAGCATGACAAGTGGGAAGGATTGGTTGGTTGATTGTGAGCCACACATTTTTCACCATGGTAAAAATTTAATTTAATTCCAAGACAAAAGGAAGCAACCAACCAACAAATATCATAACACAAATACAAATTGAAAGTTGACTTTCCCATTTCAAGAAGAAAGCTCACGGCTAAAACAAACACAGCAACTTCAAACTGCCATATCTCCTTCAATACTCACTCAAATGTTGTGTTCTATAGCTCGTTGGAAAGGTATTGAGATGGCCTACAACTCTTGTTCACAAGTCTCTTCCAAATAAGCATGGTAAGATCCTCATTTTTACAGTTCTTTAAATCGGACTTTTAGAAACTTCAAAGCCTAACTTTGTGTTCTTGATTTCTTTGGAAAGATCAAGCTCGTAGGAGGCTCCATAAGGATTTCTAGTAACTTTCCACCCTCCAAGAAAGGTATAAATCTTCACACCCTTTAGTAATAAGTTTGAATGTTGAAGTTTGGAAATGGTTTGGATGGATGAGTAGTAATTTGAATGATAAGCATGATTCGAGCTTAATTGTTAAGTAGTTTAGTTGAATTTGGAGATGTTATAATATATGATTGGATTGAGATCCTTGAGCTTATTATGACTGAAATCAGTAGCATTGATGTGTATCTTGAGTTGTTGTTGATTGGTAGTTGGATTGATATGATTTGGAATGGTAAAAACTTTGGAAATCGCGTAAACATAGCCGTCGTAATGTCCGATTTACTTTAGACTGCTTTTGTTCATAACATTAGGACCCGAGAACTCCCTGCTAGGTTTTGACCATTACCATTTTTAGATAGTTCATGTTACGAGCTTCGTTTTGATATGTGGTTCGTTTGATTCCGATGTACGGTTTAGGAGAAACGGCCGTTTTAAGTAACGACGTTTCGCGAACGAAACATTACCCCTCGCCTTACTTTGAAACATAGGTTAAATACCTTAAATGACTAATTGGAGTATGAAACATTTATGTAAAGTGTAATAGGCAGTTGGTAAGACACTCGCGAAGGAATCGCCTTAAAACTCGTAATAGTTAATTTATTAAAAATGGTGGAGACGAAGGTACTCGAGCGACTTAAGAGAATCAGTAAGCGCAAAGCGAGCGTTAGAGTCTAATTTGGTTAAAGTATAGATTTACAAGTGACTTCGGTTTAATTCCAACTTATATGTTGTTTATAGGTTACCAGACTCGTCCCGAGCCATTTGTAACCCCCAGTCGCTCAGGCAAGTTTTCTACCCGTTATACTGTTGTTGTGATGTATATGTGTATATGCATGATCTTGTGATAAATGCATATTTGTTATTAGCCAATTTTTGCGATATATTGTAGCATGTGATATGGTATATATGCATGCCTGTTTCGTATTCTTGATTTATATATCTGTTGGTTCAAATGCTTATTCGTTGCATAATACCTATGCTAGAGATAAGCGATATTTGCGTATACCCTTAGTATAGGGGATCAAAAGGTGAACTTTTTCTAAAACCGGGAGGCGAGGCTCCCGAGTATAATATATATTTATATATATATATTGATATAGTTTTTAAAACTATTAATCGAATAAGGTTTATTCGATAACTTTATTTTATTTAATGAATATTATTACGAATATTCATTCGAGGGCTTATGACTCCTTTATTTTATTTAATGAATATTATTACGAATATTCATTCGAGGGCTTATGACTTCTTTATTTTATTAAATGAATATTATTTTGAATATTCATTCGAGGGCTTATGACTTCTTTATTTTATTAAATGAATATTATTTTGAATATTCATTTGAGGACTTATGACTCCTTTTATTTTATTATTTGAATATTATTTGAATATTCATTCGAGGGCTTATGACTCTTTTATATTATTTATTGAATATTATTTGAATATTCATTCGAGGGTTTATGACTCAGTTTATATTATTTAATGAATATTATTTGAATATTCATTTGAGGATCTATGACTCCGATTATTTGCTGAGATATGTTCTTTATTTTATTAAAGAATAAGGTGTTGATAATCAAACTTATCTTTGATTATTCAAATAAAGATAGTACTTCCGTATAAGTATATCTTTGGTTATTTAATACTCATTTCAAGTATAAGTTTTAAAACTTCTACTTCAATTATTTTTATAAAGATTATTCTTTATGGGAATATTATTTAAATAATAATATTCAGATATTTTCTAATATATTGGGACTGATTTATTTCATTAAATCAGCATTACTCCAAACACTCTTTAAAGTGTTTTCGAGTCTTCAAAATAATTTTTAAAAGTTAGAGCGGATCCCAAAACTCATTTTTATATTTAAGATCTTCCTTTTAAAGGGGATTTAAATACTCGTTCAAAACTTGAGGGATCCGGCTCAGTGGTGTATTTTACATTCGCAACGAGTTTGCTGTTTTGAGAAAACATCTTGATTACTTGCCCATCGTTCGGGAAGTAAGTTCATCTATTTGAGTCGGCATAAGCAACATGGGCTCCGTGGGCGTCCATGAAAGTGTAAGTGGCTCAGTGGGAGTCCATCAAATGCGTAAGTGGCTGAGTGGCAGTCCAGTATAAGGTCCTATTGCGGCCAGGGTGATGATCAGTGGGGAATTCGTCCATCTACTAGTAGAAAAGGTTACTTATTGGTATCTTTGCCTGATCAGCAAGATATCAGGTTTATGCCAAGGTTTTCTCCTTTCCAAATTCATTGGATATTGCAACTCTGTTTATAATTTTCATAAAAGAGGTTTTCAAGGAGTGTATGAAATGTATATATATATCGGGATTTAATGAAGTATCCCGTAACTTCATTATTTATAATGATATTCAAAGATTGAATCTATTCAAATCTTGTCTTGTAGTCTCATCTATGTGATGAACTTTTGAACTGATTATAACTTGAACGGTGGTAGTTCAAGTAATATTTGGAAAAGATATAAGTATATTGGGGTATCTTGTAACTTCATATTTTCAACTTATATCTAGTTAATGATTATCTTATGCATATCAAAGATTTTCAGAAAAATGTTGAGACAAGGGTAGATATATGAGATCACCTTGCAACGATATTTTTATACAGTTATAAACTGGAACTCTGTGTATATTATGCATGGAAGAGGACTTCCAAGATTTTGAAAAGTATATATGTATATATACTGAATATTTTGCGACTTCATCGCATTAAGATATCAAACTTGGTTCATTTCTTTTGACCAAGACTTTCATGAGTACTATGAGAATGCTCATATATTGTTAATCATTATACATATTATTTTGGTGGGCTTGCTGATCACCCTTGCTTTCTTCTTTCATCACACAACAACAGATAGAAAAGATGAACAGGACCAAGCTCCCGATTCGCAAGCGGTTAGAAAACGTTCCGCAGTCTTCTGAAAGCGTTGATGCCGCCGTAGCTGAGGTAGGAGCTACCAATAGGCTAGGTTTTCAACTATTGATGAACCAGACTTATGTATAATATGAATTGTAATAATGGCAAGGAATATGTAAATTTATTCAGAACCTTTTTAAGGTGTAACAGTTTATAATTGTGGAATATAAGGACTTGTGTTATTTTTGAGTTTTCATCTCTGAGACTATAACTTGTGGTGTGTGTGTTTATTGTGGGGTCACAGTACAGAGTAGTTGATTATTTATTAAGATTGGGTGTTATTAAGGGAAATGGAACTCGTGACAACCCGGATCTTCGACCCCGGATTTGGGGGTGTTACAGAAGTGGTATCAGAGCTAAGCGTTATAAACCTCAGAGATGATGTGACGTTAAGATAATAAGTTCACTAAGATAATAAGAACTCTTGCCAAGTTCCTAGTCGAGCTATCTAACGTAGTACTGACAGTTAAAACCCTTATGGGAACCCTTATAAATATCGTGATAGAAGCGTAGTTCATTATCGTATATGGTAGCGGGACTCCGAACCCTGAGGTTGAGGAGCAACAACGCGATGATGTTTTATTACTTATTGGAGATCAGATTATGGATCCGATAGAGCGTCCTAACGCGGGATCGGATGATGTTCATGTTGAGGATGTTGTCCTAGAAGGGATAGTTGCTGAGGAGGATCCCATGGAGGATCCTGACAAGAATGAATAAAGGACCACTGATGAATTGATGACCATGGTTAGGTCGACTACCAGAGGTAGAATTGGTCGGTCACTATCGGAGGTTCGTTCAAGTTTGTAAAGATAGTAGCCCCCTTTAACGCGGCTTACTCGTAAGACTGAGAAGTTTGAATGGACAGAGAAATACGAGAACAACTTTCAAGAACTGAAGCAAAGATTGGTGACGACCCCTATGATGGCGTTGCCGGATGGAAAAGGAGATTTTGTTATGTGTAGTGATGCTTCGCATAAGGAATTAGGGTGCTTCTTATACAGCACAACAAGGTAATTGCGTACGCATCAAGACAATTAAGGGAATATAAAATTCGATATCCCCACCCATGAGCTTGGGCTCGTGGCAATAGTTTTGCCCTAAATATTGGAGGCACTACTTGTATGGAGAGAAGTACGAGATTTACACAAGCCATAAGTGCTCTAGTGCATTTTCACGCAGAAAGAGCTCAACATGCGCCAAATGAGGTGGTTAGAGATAATCAAGGATTACGATTATGAGATTCTTTATCATTCGGGGAAAGCCAATGTGGTGGCTGATGCCCTTAGTAAAAAGGAGAGACTCAAGATGATAATGTCTTTGAGAGAGTTTATAAGAGATTTTGAGAAAATGGAAATAGAAGTGAAGATAACCGGAGCCGGTACCGAAAAGCTGTTTGAGATTGCAAGACAGACCGAATTATTGGAAAAGAACATATTGTGCCAGAAAAAGTGATGAATGAAGGCAGAGAGCCAAAAAATAGATATGAGATTAATACCGAGAAAGATGATAAGGGAATAATGAGGTGTTCCTATAGAATTTGGGTTCCAAATGTTTAAGAGCTTAAAGATGAGATCCTAGATGAAAGTCATAGTTCAAGGAATAAGATTTAGGGCAAACCCTGAATGTGATAGTCAGGGAGGACGCCATCAAGATAGAAGGAACCCATAACATAATGAAGTGGAAAATGAGGATTTTAACGTATAAGATAACCCCAAGTATGGGAGAAGGATGAAACATTTCATACTGAGAAAATAGAAGTCGAGCAAGATAAGGAGACCCGAGACGATACTCCTATATGGAAATTCATGGACCTGTCTAAACAGAACTTATACTTTTATTCCCAACCACCACCTTAAGGAAGCAATGCGGTAGGAAATCCTTTCATGACCTTTAAGTCGCTAAGCTCTCAGAGTTCCAAGGAACAGTTTGACCCAGTCGAGGCAAGAGCCTGACTAAAGGAAATATAGGAATTATTTGAGATTCTAAATGATTGACGAAGCACAAAAGACTATTTTTGTCACTTACCCCCGTAAGAGAGAGGCCACCCGTTGGTGAAAGGCCAAGAAAGGCACAGAGCCAGAGGTTATAATAAACTGATTAAAGTTCAGACAATTGTTTTCGGGAAAGTACTTCCCAAGGTTATGGAGGTAGTGTAAAAGCTTTAGAGCCAGAACAAAAGCGGACGAGTATGATGAATTATGAATCTAAGTTGTAAAAGTTGTCAAGATTCGTTCTGAGGACACGAATCCAGAATGACGGGATGTTTGAAATCAATGCTTATGTTGTGTTGGTTCATGTAATGGTTGTAATGGAAACTGAAAATAAAAGACTGAAAAGGGAAGGAGTATAAAGGGATATAAAGGAAATACAGTTGAGAAGTGATAAGGGAGTTAGGTATGGGAAACCCTAAGAAACCCTTGCAATAAATATAGAGAAGTGTGTCATCATCAGCGCGATGGTGACTGATCATGAGATAAATTCAAGGTTTGAAGGCGTAAGCGATATGTAAAGTTAATTCCCTTGAAGTTGACAGTATTCGATGAAAATTTGAGATAGATCGATTGATTAATAAGGAAACACGGATGGACTGAGGAGACAAGAAAGTAAGAAATTAGGAAAATTGGATGAAGGAAGTGACCTTCAAGAATGTGAAGTGTAAGACCGGGGGCATGATACCCAGAAAGGGAGACGCCAGGTATGAAAGATATCCCAACATTGAGATGACTGTTGAGATAAATAAAAGAGGTAAATGAGTAGTTAGAACTAAAAGGTTCACGTTGAACACGACAAACATCTTCTAGAACATCCCTGTTATCATTACTGAATCAGGCAAGAAAAGCGGATAACCATTCTTATCTTTTGGAGGCCATATTGATTGACCTCATTTTGAATACAGATGTTATTGTGAAATTAGGCATATACTATCGAGGTGGGAATGATTGAATAAGATACCCTTATCAGGGATATATGACTTGATTTATCCATGGAAGGATGCATGTACCTTTTAAAGGTGGAATTAAGGATAGAACATCGGTAACTTAAAATGAATCCTCGGGGAATGCATAAAGGTTGGAATTTCACCCTTAATAGGGATAATGTGAGTTTTGATAGTATGAATTGGAAAGGATTAAGGTAATAACAACCTTTAAGAATCAGTGGAGAAATTTTTCAGAAGTATATAGACAATGATTCTGGTATTAATAAATGGTATCTTGATATGCCCTGTATCTAGGGAATACAGGAGGAACGATTCGAGGATAACCTTAGAGGTTTTACAAGGAGAAAGGTAATATTCAAAATTCTCAAGAATAAAAATGTTGATAAAGGAAATATGACGTAATTATAATGATGCCAAGTGGGGCACGTGTTAAACCACAAGAAAGTATGGATCGAACCAGTAAAGGTCGAAATTGTTCAGGGCAATTAGGGCCTAGGATAAAAGATGTTCTAAGTATGATTGAGAGTCAGTCGTGACAGTGATTAACCTCTAAAGACTGAGGCAATAACTTATGGAAAAATGGTGATATTTTTTTTTACTCATCAGATTTTAAGAAAAACATCTTCACACAAGCAGTGATTGGAAATGAGGTAGAAAATTTAGTGAAGGTGGTTGAAATGACATTGATTGTAAGGAAATATTACTATCAAGAAAGGTCAAAGAGGTGGCCGACACTTTAAGTGTAAGAGGACAATTATAGGCGCTCGTGCCAGAGGAATATAGTGATAATGGTTAAGGCTGTGAAGGTTGTATTATGGTGTGGAAGATTGACATTCCTTCTGATGATTGTGCGATACTCAACCGTGATAGTAGTTGGGTAAAGATTAATTTTTGTAATCACCGTGAGCGGGCTATCTATCTTAGAGGGTCATATATTAAGATAAGCCAGGACCATGTTACGAAAGGACTAAATGAACCTTTGAGCTTCATGTCTCCTAATAAAGACATATGGTTAATAATGGTATTAACCTGCTATCGTTGCTTTCATTGAAACTCTTCTGCAATTTTATCTGCTTCATGTCATATGTACGTCAAGTTCAGGAGTGTTCTTCATAAATCATGAACGGTGATCATGTTACCTCCTTAGAAGAATTCGATACGAGATGTATGGACTCCGTATTGTTAGCTATTAAGACTTCATGGAAAATGAATGACTACAGTAGGTCAACGATGGACCCTAGTAGTGCAGGAATGATTATGCGGGTAATGAGCCATTTAATTACAACCGTAAGAGTTGTATTGGAATGGATGTTGAGATTAAGTACCACTAATCGGGTTGTGGTGATGTATAAGTTATCATTGATAGACTAATTAAGTCGATTATCTACCTATTGAATACTTATTCCTTCTTATCAATAGAGAGTCGTATTACTATACGAGGAAGGTTGCAGTGCAAGCATAGCATTTTAGTAACGGTGATGTCTAGAATGAAAACCCAGATTCGATTTTTGATGTCGAGGGAGTTTTAAAGGTGATTGTGTATAAGCTCGAGCAAGAGCATGGGTCCATAGAATGATGGATGGAATAGTAAATATTTAAGCATGTAAAATGCGATGCTATAATACTTGATGTTGATATAAATACACATATGTTTTGTTCTCCTATATCAAACCTCTATAGTTCAGAAGTAGGTTCCAAGCCAGATATTTGGTGGCAGTATATTTTTTTTTCACATATAAAATTCTCTTCAATTCGTTCTTTTCTCTTCTTTTCATTTCATATAAGCTGAGAAGAACAACCCTTCCAGAAGGGGAGGTATTGTCGAATGACTATCTATCTGTGTGATAGAAGCCGAGTAGGATGCCATATATTGTTTAATTGTTTGTCAAGTACTAAAGGCTGGCCACATTCTGTACTAACTATGCAATGTAACAAGTGTTCATGATCATAGTGATCTCTCAATAAATTCTTTTACTTCTATATGAAGGACTAAGCTTTCGAAGATAGAAGCAGCTGAAAAAGGAGTAGTAAAGTTGTGGTGGTATGCGGAATGGAAACACATTCGTGATACTAAGGTTGACGAGGTTATTAAAAGGTTATAGAATGCTAACGAGCAAAAGTATAACCAGTATAATATTAGGAACATAAGGTAGTAGCGATTACGAACTGGAAAAGAATGGGTATTGAGAAGCAAAAGCTCTAATGCTAAAAGCTATAATGAGAGTCTGTGCAATAGACTTGAAAGAAATTGGAATGATCACTTAACACGGATTGAGTTTTCTTACGACAATAGATCTTATGTCATTATCGAGTTGTCGCCTTATGAGATCCTTGAGGGAAGACAATGTCGATCTCCCTTATGTTAGGATGAAGTTATAGAGCGCAAGATGCTCGGACCCGCAGTAGTCCAAAGGACCAAGGATATAATAGATCTAATCAGAGGACGACTGGTAGTAACCCAAGATGGACATAAGAAGTATGTTGATTTGACACGAAAGGACAAAGAATAGGAAGTAGGGGACCTAGTGTTGTTAAAGGTATCCCCTTGGAAACCTTTGGAAAGGATTGATGAGATTCGGAAAGAAAGGAAAGCTAAGTCCATAATTTGTCGGACCCTTGGATATATTAAGAAGTATTGGGAAGTTAGCATATGAGCTAGCCTTACCCCGGAACATGTAGCAAGTCATAACGTGTTTCACGTATCAATGTTAAGGAAGTATAATTCGGATGCCAGATAAATAGGGGCATATGAGCGCATATACATGCAACCAGACGTAACCTATATGGAGCAACCAGGAAGGGTTATAGATTGAAAAAGGAACAAGTGCTTAGGAGAAGGGTTATCAAACTATTCAGAGTTTGATGGAAGAACCACAATGTGGGAAAACTTACTTGAGAGTTAGAAAGTGTAATGCTAAGAAAGTATCCCTATTCATTTTCAATCTGATTCCGGGACGGAATCCTTTTAAGGAGGGGAGACTGTAATAACCCCAATTTTTGGAATTTTTGAAACCCTTATGAATAGTGATTTTGCTGATTATGCTGAATAAGAAAACTTTTCATGCCACACTATGTAGGGGTTCTGTTATTGATATTCTGAGATTTTATTAGTACTCTATATGGTATATAAGTGTATGTAAAGATCGTCAGAATCAAATTCCGAACACTTTGATTTTTCCCGGAAATCCATCAGATACAGAAAGAAGTGAGTATAAGGTAACAGGATAAATAGGATTTAAATTCAAGGATTTTAAGAGGGGATCATAAAAAGGAATATAAAATATTGAGGAAGGTTTAGGGGAACCCAATTGATAAGATCCCGGATATGATTCCTCAAATGATAAATGAGAACGAAAGTTAAGCGAACTGTATAACAGATCAGCGGTCATTAGGCAAGCAATTAGGAGTTAATCAAGGAGGTTAGGGATGATGATGTCATCAAACCAACAAGAAGAAGACAAGTGTAACAAGATGACCTAAGCTTGATGACCTACGCATGACAAGTGGGAAGGATTGGTTGGTTGATTGTGAGCCACACATTTTTCACCATGGTAAAAATTTAATTTAATTCCAAGACAAAAGGAAGCAACCAACCAACAAATATCATAACACAAATACAAATTGAAAGTTGACTTTCCCATTTCAAGAAGAAAGCTCTCGGCTAAAACAAATCCAGAAACTTCAAACTGCCATA
The DNA here is from genome assembly GCF_009905375.1 of Apium graveolens. Lineage (NCBI taxonomy): Eukaryota > Viridiplantae > Streptophyta > Magnoliopsida > Apiales > Apiaceae > Apium > Apium graveolens. The sequence goes on along the minus strand of NC_133649.1, from coordinate 159,328,963 downwards.
TCTCCTTCAATACTCACTCAAATGTTGTGTTATATAGCTCGTTGGAAAGGTATTGAGATGGCCTACAACTCTTGTTCACAAGTCTCTTCCAAATAAGCATGGTAAGACCCTCATTTTTACAGTTCTTTAAATCGGACTTTTAGAAACTTCAAAGCCTAACTTTGTGTTCTTGATTTCTTTGGAAAGATCAAGCTTGTAGGAGGCTCCATAAGGCTTCCTAGTAACTTTCCACCCTCCAATAAAGGTATAAATCTTCACACCCTTTAGTAATAAGTTTGAATGTTGAAGTTTGGAGATGGTTTGGATGGATGAGTAGTAATTTGAATGATAAGCATGATTCGAGCTTAATTGTTAAGTAGTTTAGTTGAATTTGGAGATGTTATAATATATGATTGGATTGAGATTCTTGAGCTTATTATGACTGAAATCAGTAGCATTGATGTGTATCTTGAGTTGTTGTTGATTGGTAGTTGGATTGATATGATTTGGAATGGTAAAAAATTTGGAAATCGCGTAAACATAGCCGTCGTAATGTCCGATTTACTTTAGACTGCTTTTGTTCATAACATTAGGACCCGAGAAGTCCCTTCTAGGTTTTGACCATTGCCATGTTTAGATAGTTCATGTTACGAGCTTCGTTTTGATATGTGGTTCGCTTGATTCTGATGTACGGTTTAGGAGAAACGGCCGTTTTAAGTAACGACGTTTCGTGAACGAAACATTACCCCTCGCCTTACTTTGAAACATAGGTTAAAGACCTTAAATGACTAATTGGAGTATGAAACATTTATGTAAAGTGTAATAGGAAGTTGGTAAGACACTCGCGAAGGAATCGCCTTAAAACTCATAATGGTTAATTTATTAAAAATGGTGGAGCCGAGGGTACTCGAGCGACTTAAGAGAATCAGTAAGCGCAAAGCGAGCATTAGAGTCTAATTTGGTTAAAGTATAGATTTACAAGTGACTTCGGTTTAATTCCAACTTATATGTTGTTTATAGGTTACCAGACTCGTCCCGATCCATTTGTAACCCCCAGTCGCTCAGGCAAGTTTTCTACCCGTTATACAGTTGTTGTGATATATATGTGTATATGCATGATCTTGTGATAAATGCATATTTGTTATTAGCCAATTCTTGCGATATATTGTAGCATGTGATATGGTATATATGCATGCCTGTTTCGTATTCTTGATTTATATATCTGTTGGTTCAAATGCTTATTCGTTGCATAATACCTATGCTAGAGATAAGCGGTATTTGCGTATACCCTTAGTATAGGGGATCAAAAGGTGAACTTTTTCTATGTTAGGTCACACACACACTATAGAGGGGGTGAATACAGTGTATAGTACACTTAAATCGAGCTTTAAGAACTTAAGTAACAGAAAACAAACTTTATTGAAACAATAAACTCTGTTACAGTATGGAACTGTTACCTCTCAGTGATGAACAAATATCACGAGAGCTGCTAGGGTTACAATGAATAATCTTTTCTAATAATGATAACACTTATAGTGTAAACCCTATGTCTGTGTTTATATACTACACAGTTACAAGATAATCGCTAATTGATATGGAATATAATTCTGCTTCCTAAAATATATCAATCAGATATCTTTTCTTCCAAGTATTCCATTCTTCACGGAATTCCTTCTTCATGCATATCTCTTCTTATGTTTATCTCGATCTTCTTTCCTTTAATCAGCTACTGTCCTTATCTGATTGTCCTTCAGCACTTAAGTTCTGATATCTATCTTCTGATGATTATCTCCTGATAATATAAGTACCGATATCCTTAAGTCCTGACTTCCAGTATAAGTACTGATCAACAGTTAAGTACTGATTTATCCTGTTCACGTAAGATCTGAAAGTTAAACATAAAACATATTAGCCATGACATTATCAAATATATCTAACAATCTCCCCCAACTTGTAAATTAACAAAATATACAAGTTTAACAGATATTTGATGATGTCAAAAACATTAAGTACAAATGCATGAAAAATAGACTAGATAACTACAACTTACAGTCCTTAAAGTTTTTACCAATTTCAACTTCTGATAACAACTTCAATCTGTATAAATATCAGAATTTAAGCAGTTGTAGATCTTCGACTTGGCTTCTTCATTTTCTGATCTCTCTGATGTCAGGAGTTGTTCTGAGATAGTTCTTCAACAAACATTTCTCAGCATATCTTAGTTCATCAATCATTCTCCTTTTAACACCTTTAAGCTCTGCAGTATCTTCACCAGTTTGAAAGATTGCAGCTCTGAGATCATTAATCTTTGCTTTTCTCAACTCCTGATCTAGTCTTATGACATAAGCTTTGTAAGACTCAAGATTGAATTCAAGTCCCTTAATACCAAGATACGTTCTAATCTGTGCAGTATTAGGCTTCATATCAACAATATCACCATTGTGATCTCTGTACTTTGGAACATATATGCTGTCAGACTTAACAGAATAAAGCCTTTTCTGTCTCTAAATCTGTTCTTTTAAGTAGTTTGCAGCAGTCTCTGTTATTCTGTCATCCACTTGAAGTAAGAAAAGTACATGCTCCAATTCTTCAAAATACTTCAAAGGAATGGCATTTTGTCTTATATGATAAACCCTACCATCTGTCATGAAATACAACATGATGTATTCTTTCAAGTAGGTATGGTAAACCATCTGTACAGATTCCAGTTGATTCAATCTCTCAGGAGTTGCTCCAATACCTGGTTCACTCAAGGAAGTTGGATCATTGGTAGTGTTGTGTACTCTTCTTTCATCAGCACTTCCCAATCCAGTTTTATCTCTAGCTTCCTTTCCAGTAACTACTCTTGCTTCAAAACCACTTGCAGTAGTCTTCAAAGATTGAGTCTGTTTTGCTTTAGTGAATCCTGGTAGGAGTGTCTTTGATCTATTTTCTGATATCAAGTTAACTTGAGCTCTGTCAGAGGTTACTTGCTTCTTCTGAATATCAGAACTTACAATTTCTTGACTCTAAACAACTTGAGCCATGTCAGAGGTTGTTTTAAGAACTTTTCTTGAAGTCAGAGCAAGATCATCTTTTCCATCAGTAATTTCTTCTTCCTCAGGAGGTACATAAGCCTTGATAGGTTCACCAACCTTTTCTTTACCCTTGGATCTTGGATCTATCTGTGGTTGTGATCTAGCCAATGTTGCTTCAGTATGTGTCCTTTCTTTGATCACAATGCCTTTAAGTTTTGGAAGTAACTTTTTACCAGAAGCTTCAGATTTAGATGTGACTTTCTCTGATTTAAGTCTGGCTTCTTCTTCCTTTAAACTTTCCAAGTCCATCCCTGGATTTTCTTGAAGAAATAACTGTCTTGACATTTCCTCATCAAGATTTAGAAGTTCATCATAACTTATCCTTTTACCAGCAGCAGAACTTATTCTTTTCCCAGTATCAGAACTTGTTCTGTGACTAGCTTGTCTTGATGTAAACCTTCTACCTTGACTATGACCACTACCCATTCCAGAGTTTCCTTGGTCATCTTTTCCATCATCCATTCCTTGCAGTGTCTTGTTGTTTTTGCATTTGGACTTAATTACCTTCTCCCCCTTTTTGGCATCAGTAGGTAATAAAAGAGAGATAAGTAGTTCCACTGAGGTCTGGATTTCAGTAAGTTGCGATTGCTGAGAAGCTTGATTTGTCAGAATTTGATCAATCTGAGCTTGCTGTTTCTCTTGAGTTTTCTCAATATAAGCAATCCTGTCAATGGTAGGTTGAAAGAACTTTTTCTTATCAATTTTCCAAACGTGTTCCTGTTTGATAAAGTTCTCCTGAATCTTGTGTAGCTCTGCATGAGTATTGGAATGAAGACCTTGGAGATGTTTAGTACTCAATGCAGTGACTCTAAGCTGGGTTTTAAAATCATCACAATTTAACATTTCATCAGCTTTAGTCAAGTGCTCAGCAAGATGTAAAGCATTTGGAACACATGAAACTGAGTTCCATTCCTTAGTCCACTCCTGACCTGCAGGAGTTTCACTCCAAGGCACTGGTGCATCCCTGATAACAAACTCCTTTACCAGTTCAGACTTAGGAAGATTCGGTGGAGGAGTATATCCTGAAGGACCTGCTTCATCAGCATCTACAATTGTAGCAACTTCACCAGTATCTCCAACATTTGCAACATCAGAACTTAAAGAATCAGTATATTCTGATAAGACAACAGTGTGAGTAGCAATGGAGGCTTCAGCATCCTCTAATTGCTGATCTGATACTAAGTTCTGATCAACAGCCATATCCTGATGCTCATCTCAAATCTGATCATCAGCATCTTGATGCAGAGAAGGTGTTGTTGATAACTCTAGAGTTTGAACAGCATCAGTAACAGGTGTTGTGGAAGGATTATTTGCTGTTGGAGCTTCTAAGAAAAGTATTGTAGGCACAACTAGGTTCTGAATATCAATTTCAGCACTTGTGCCTGGATCAACAAGAGACACAGATGGTGAGTTAGCCTTGTCAGATACAGCTTCCTGAGATGGAGTTGATGGAGAAGAAGTGACTGGAGCAAATTCCTTGTCTTGTGAGATCAGAGATTCCTGATCCCCTTCCTTAGCTGCTTCCTCCTCATCATCTGAAACTGGCCTTTGTGCCCTCTATTTCTTGTACTTCCTTGTTGATTTGGATTCCTTGGGAGTTTCAGGAACTATCATACGTCTAAGCCTCTTGAGAAGCCTAGAACCCCCAATTTCAGAATCCTTCTGAGAAGTTGCTTTCTCAGCTTCAACCACCACAGGTTCTGAAGAAGGAATCTGTTCCTCAGAATCTGATTCATCTCTCAAAGTAATTCTCCTCCTCTTTTGAGGTGTTTGAGGAACAGTCTTTGTTCTCTTTGGCTTAGAGGATGTAGG